>NW_009721250.1:10575-39073 GCF_000703405.1 Apaloderma vittatum
GTACGAATCCACTGATGCTACCTTTCACAAGAGAATTGTCACGTGCCTGCCAGTAAGTGGAAAATACAATCTCAGTACCCTGCAGTGATCAAATCAAAAGTACTAAGTAGTAAGAAAGGAATCAGAACCGTAATCAAAGGTATTGTGTACTGTTTTATGAATTGTTGGTGTGCTTCCATATGAGTAGTGCCATGTCGGGCTGAGGGGTGGAATGACTTTTCTCTGCAAACCAACTGGAAAAGAGATCTGTGAGGGGAGGGTGTCTCATTCAAATCTCTAAAATCAGGAGCGCGACAGGGACCAGTTGTTAAGTGGAATACTTCCCAGTGAAATGCTTCTGAAATAAAGCAGCACGGGGTTGCTATTTCTCCTTGTGACTGATCAAATTGCGACGTTGCAGAGGCCACATGTACAGCTGGGCTGGGCAAGAGGTATTTAGGTTGGTGGAGGAGAAGGTTCCTTATGCCTCCGTATGTTACGGAGCTTGTGACTGACTCAAAGAATCCTTGAAAGCAGCTTTCAGCGTTTTGACTGTGCTCCTCTCTGCATCCATTGGCTGCCTCGTGAAGGATCCACAAACGGTAATTAAAGGGCACGGGACTTAATTGCACAATCTGTTATTGCCTTTGAAAGCCAGCTCGTTGTGTAATTACACCACGAGTAAAGTTGGAGTTGGGAGGCTTCAGCTTGCACATGGTGCTTCTGTGGGGAAAAAAAGCGGCAAACTGTGCTAATTGCTGTGCCAGAAGTCAGGGGCTTACAGGGAAAGAAAACATTGTGTGTTGTTAATGTTTCCAAAACATGCTGGTTGGGCCTTGTAATAGGCACAGTGCTGGACTAGATAAACCCTTGGTCTGAGCCAGCGTGGTCAGTTGTAGTTCTGCGTGTCATCTGTCAGAAGTCCCAAAAGCTGACGTACCGTGTGGAAAAATGGTTTATTCGGAATTGGGGAAAAAAATTACTTCAGAACCACTTGGTTCTTTCAGGGTTTGGTGTGTAATAATTAAAAATATAGTGCTGAATGGCAGCATTTGTGGCATTAGATGGAACTCTTTGAGGTGTACCTTGCTCCTTGAGACTCGGGTTTCTCACTGAACACGGTGGGAACCCCCCAGCAGGGTGTTGGATTGTGCAGTTGGATTGTGGCAGTCACATTTTTCTTGGTGGAATCAGTGACACTCGTTCTCTGTTTTAGCTTCTTCATTCAGTTCTGTTGTGTTTGAATTTTTTGTGCCTTGTCTGCTGGTTGTTATGGCTAATGCAAACTGAAAAGAGATTCTTAGAGTCTTCCTTATTTTAAATATTTACACAGGGCAAAGCAAATGAGAAAGTGTAAAGTTCTCAGTGAGCGAAGTAAAGAGGGGTTATCAAGTGAAATGTTTAAAAATAATGAAATGAATGGATAGGACGTGAAGATTTATCGCGATAGCGAGTGCGAAGAAGCGAAATGCTGGAAAATGAGATTCTGTGCTAGCTTGGTGATAGTTTGGTCTTGGATAAGCCTAAACGTGTTCCTCTGAAGGAGCTCCAGAGCTTCCCCAAATTATCTTCGAAATGCAAAATATCTTTGCTCAAGTGGTTATTTGATTGCCTGTACGTGGTTTTGTTGTCTGCCTGAATGGTACGTCTCGATTCCAAACAATTGCTGTGCTGTTTTTTAACTCGAATCAGCCAAAGATTATCAGTTGTCGGCTCGGGAGCGTGTCTGGAGGCGAACACCTGCACTGTGGTGGTAAAGAGCGCAGCTACAGGTGAAAAGGTTTCCTTAGAGATTTTTCTTACGAAGAAACCCTCGTTTCAGGCTCACGCTGAGGACTCTGTAATGGATCATCACTTCCGCAAGCCAGCGAACGATATCACATCCCAGCTGGAGATCAACTTTGGAGACCTTGGCCGCCCCGGACGTGGTGGCCGAGGGGGCCGAGGTGGCCGGGGACGTGGCGGCAGGGCCAGCCGTGGAGGCAGAACTGACAAGGTCAGTAGCTTCCGCTTTTTTCATTTACAAAAGAGTTCAGGTTCAGTCGTTACTGGGCTTTTGGTACCGTTTTAGGGGTCTTCCTTGTTTCTGGGGGAGTTGCTCTGAAAACAAACACTGTTTTAAAACAAAGTGTCTGTTCTTGCAAGTTTACTTTAAACTACGTTACTATTAGGACAAAAAGGTGAATGTTGAGCAGCTTCTTAATAACACAGAAAAGGAAGGGTGGGGAGTAGGTCATCTTAAAAAGAAAAAATGTCCAGCTTTGTATCTAAACCCAGAAAAGCAATTTCGAGTAAGGACAGAATGTGCTGCGAGATGCTGCTGTTTGTGCCAGAGCAGAACCACGAGGACTCGAGTGGTTATTTTCAGACACAGTCAGGATGCTGTAGCTGTGTTGTGACCTGTTGGGGGTGAAAGACTGGTTTTATGGCTGCATGTTATATCTTGAACTTGAGGAATTTAGTTTTCATGGGAAAACAGGACTCTTTCTGGTTTGGGGTGTTTGAGGTTTGGGGTTTTTTTTGTTTTGCTTTTCTAATTTGCAGGTTTTTGGTTTTGTTTTTTGTTTTTTCCTTGTCTGGTCCTAAAACCCTAAGGAAATACTCATGAAAAGTACTGAATGGAGTTGGGGAGGAAATATGTAAAGTTGAAGTACTGCAGGATAGAATCAGACCCCAGCATCCCACACTGGTTTGGGTTGGAAGGGACCTCCAAGACCACCCCGTTCCAACCCCCTGCCCTGGGCAGGGACCCCTCCCACCAGAGCAGGTTGCTCCGAGCCCCATCCAGCCTCAGCCTGGTCCTTGGGCACTGCCAGGGGAGGAGAGGGGGGGGGTTCACAACTTCTCTCTAATAAAACTTGATTAAACATGGATCACTTATTTGTCATAAAGGGATCTAATTGTTACTGACTAGGACATGAGTTCAGTCTCGTGTGGCTTTCTTCATGTAGCCCAGACTTGCTCATCTTATGTCTCTTTTGGGACACTGGCTTTCTTTTTTTTTAGTTTTACTCTGGATCAGTTGAAGTCTTAGGCATATGAGTTGGAGAACTCTCCCCTGATAGCAATATAAGAAAATGTTAAAAGACTTGAAATTCAGTGGTGGCAGTGGTTGCTCCGAGGTGTTTCTCTAAGATGCTGTCTCGCTTGAAGAACGCTGTCATTAAGCAGTTTGAAACTTTTCTGCAGCTTATTACATGTTGCCTTTGTTTATTTTGTTCCAGTTGGTTAAGGAGTTTGATGTGATCCACACACCCAACCAGGTTGGTGATCTCTGCTGGCACTTGCATTACCCGTGAACAAGGCCCCTCCTGCTGGGGGGGCTGTAGCTCCTCTCCTGCAGTGGATCGACTTTTTCTTTTTGCCTTGCTTTCTACTTTCAAGAGATACTAAAGCTTGGGCTTCAAGACACTGCGGTTGCTCTTTAACTCTAGTCTGTGGGCTGGCTACCTGTGCAGAGGCTTAGTCTTGCCTATAGGTGTCGGTACAACTTTTATTGGAGTGGTTTGACTAGATCTCCTGCTAATTTAATACCCTTACAGGAAATTCTGCTATCTGGCTCTTCCTACCCTCTTTCTTCTTCGCATCCCTTGTGCAAAGGTTATTCTGAAATACTTAATTTCCGCCTTTCATTGTGGCACTGGTTTTCAGGTGTGGTACAGAGCCTTTTAAAAAATTGCTGGGACGTACTGAGGAAATGCATGGTTGGCACAAAAATTCTTTTTTATGTGACTGAGGGTAAATTAAATATGCGAAACTTAATTTGTGTCACAAACAGGCATTTTCTGTAGCACTTCAGTCTCGTGCCTCAGTAAGAGTTGATGGTTCTCTGGTAGTAGAATAGCGTGAGCCCACTTGTATGGTCTCTTTAGGAATGGAAACAGGTGTACTTGGAATAAAAGTGTTGGGGAAAAGTTGCTTATGTAGGAATTTGTCCAGCACTAGACTGCTTACTCTGCTGTACCCAGCACCTCTTTGAATATCTGTGTTTCCCTATTGAAAAGGTTCAGGTTAAAGTAGTTTTAAAAAAGGAAAGATTACCCTACCTGGGTAATTTGAGGTGGGGGGAGTCCCCAGCAAGTAACATGTAAAGAATAAAAAAAAAATTGAAGCGCTGGGGGACTTGATGCCACCAAAAATACTAATTTTCTGATGTTTCTCTCTTCCAGTCGAGTGCTTCTGCTCCTGATGTAGATGACCCAGAGGCTTTCCCAGCTCTGTCCTAAACTGGATGTCATAAGCCAACCCTGCCCTCGTCGGGCCTTCCTCTCCGAGGCTTGCATGCTTAAGGATCCTAAACAACTAAAAAATTTAAAAAAAGGAAAAAAAAAAAAGAGAAAAAAAAAAAGAGGAGACTGTCATTCATACCATTCACACCTAAAGACTGAATTTTATCTGTTTTGAAAATGAACTTCTCTCGCTACACAGAAGCAACAATATGGTAGTCAGTTTTGTATTTAGAAATGTAATGGTAGCAGGGATGTTTTCATAATTTTTTCAGAGATTATGCATTCTTCATGGATACTTTTTTGTATTGCTGCTTGAAAATATGCGTTTCCAAACTTGAAATATAGGTGTGAACAGTGTGTACCAGTTAAAAGCTTTCACTTCGTTTGTGGGTTTTTTTTGTTTGGTTATTGGTTTTGTTTTTTTTTAATTCAGGATTTTAGACATTTTCCCCAAACTGAAAACTGGGTTTTAATTATTGCACACTAATTCCATTTCCTTAGTTCCTGTTTAGCAGATTTTTATCAGCCCATGGTCTTTTGGGATATGTGAAAATTTTAATTTGGCAGACTGTTAGTGCAGTATGGAATACTAACTCCTGGAGTCCTTTAGTTGTGACACTTGGAAAACCAGACATTTTTCATCTACATTTGGTAGCTTGTTTACGCAAAATCTTTATACAAGATTGATAACCGGATACTTGAAAAAAAAAAAAGATTCAAAGCACATTGGTTTGTAGCTTGTATTGATCCAGCGATGACGCATGGATAAATTGGTTGAACCAATTTTTAAAATTAATGTATTGCACCTCTCACTCGCCCTTTTTACCTTTATCCCCCTCCTCCTCCCCTCAGCAGAATAGATGCTTTGTTGGCAAAAAAAAAAGGTTTTTAAATCACCCATGCTTTTTCTGTTGAGAGGGTCCCCTGTAGGCTGGAGTTAAGATTTCCCCTTGCTGGAGCCGGGAGGTGTTGGGGGAACGTGATCACCGTTGACCCGCGAGTCCTTCGGGACTCCGGATGGGCGGTGGAATTCGGCAGCGGCCGACGAAGAGGAATCCCTCGCGGGCTGCTTCGCCTGGCTCTGGCAGGTGGAAGGAGCTTTGACTCACACGGGGAAGGGGATGCTGCGATCCGGTGTGTGACGCAACAAAAAGATGCGAAACAAACCCCCCGCCCCGATGCTTAACTTCTCCGTCAAAGGTGGTGGTTGGGGTTTGCGCAGTGTTGGGGATCCGACTGCTGGCTGACGAATGTTTTTTTAGGGAGCGATTGTAAGAAACCGTTTCTTGCCCCCTTGTAGGTTTGTTTTGATCCCCGGGAAGGGGAACATTTTACCACTTCAGTACACAAAAGGAGTTGAGAGAATGGCTGATTAAGAGGGTTTCTTAGGGTTTTTATCTGCAGCGTTTATTAGGAGACTAGAAACAGGTTTCTCATTTAATATTTTACACTTTGGACAGCTTATAACATATTTGTAGTTTCTTAACTAGGTAGATAGAAGACAAAAGGTAACGCCCTATTTTTTTAAAAGCTGTACAGGACAGGCAAAGTATCAGAGACCTTTGAATATGAAATACCAACCTCCTTAACTCTGTGGTGTTGAGCTGGCTTGCTTTATCTGAACTGTTTTCTACAAAAGTTTTTCGTTGGGAACCACTGTTAATATCATTGGGTTAGACTTTCTAGTGCCCTCACGGAGAAAATCCCACGCCGTGAGAAGGAGGCAAGTTTTCCAGCAGTGGATGGTGAAATCTCTTGGTTTGTTTCTCCTGACTCTGAATAGATCTTAATGCAGGGGCTGTCGCAGATTCAGCACCGAACTCTTCCTCTCCCTCCGCGGCTTGGTAGACTCTGTTTCAGCACCAGAATTCAGGACACCTTGGATAATCCAATTAACCGAATGCCTTGATACACAGAAACACACTTAGGGAAAAATTTCTCTGTAACATAAACCTTCCTCCCTGCATCCAAACTGTGTATTTGCTGTTTCGGTTACCACTCGGCTTTTTTTTTTTTTTTTTGATTCCAGATGACTTCTGGGCCAGCCAGTCATTTGGGGCCCTGCTTGCTGGGCTTAGTCAGAAGCTTTTCCTTCTCCTGCTTTAGAGCTTAAAGAGTTTCCCAAATGGCACGTGTCTGTGATTTTTTATTTTTTTTTAAGACAGCTTGTGCTTAACAATTGGTCTGTCTGCTGTTCTGATAGATGTGAATTTGCCTCTTTCAGACCATCTGTGTCATGAACTAAAACTGTGAACGTATTATCTTCTTCATATTGGTGGGTATTAACTGAAATAAAGGTTTATTTTCATGCTCTTTTCCAAACGTCATGAAAACACACAGAGACGAAACCACTTGAGTTAAGAACATCTCGGCTACGTTCTGCCCCGAGAGGTCCAGTCTGCCCGTGGTGCTGGTGCCTGGGCATAAAACGGACTTTCTTTTGGCAAAGCATCTCCAGAGTAGCTTATTTATAATTAATGAGCTTGCTCTTTGACATATTCTGTCCTCTCGCTTGCTCCTTTTGCTGTCACGTCAAATCCAGAGGACTAAGCCTTTGAAAATCTGAACAGTTTGGAAAAGATGGTCGGCAGATAAATAAAGAAGTTAGGAGAGAAACTGATAGAAGCACGCGATGCGAGTTGGCTTTTGAATGTACCAATAGTGAGCTTTGAGCATGAAAGTTGATCTTAACAGGTTGGATGCCACCGATGCCGGGAGGAAACGAGACTGGTTAATAAAAGCCAGTTTTAGCTGTGTGGGGAAAGGCGCAAATCCTTCTGAAATGTCGGAAGTTGGTGGTGTTTGCAGCTCGAGGAGTCCAGGCCGCTCTTGACTGTAATGGCTCGTTTGCCCGTGGAGATCGGTTTACGTAGCCACGCCTCTTGTTTTAATAAATGCAGGACATATGCCTAAAGCTGACACCTCCAGCATGTGCTAACCTGCTTCTTTTCTAAAAAAAAATCCTTACCAGGGCCTCGTTGCTTTCGTGTCCTACCCCTGGCCTGGTCTGCCTTCGCTAGTCGCAGCCTCCCAGCTGGGCTCAAAGGATGCTTGAGCAAGAGCCAAGTGCCCTGACGCAGTGGTCGGCGAGTCAAACATTAATATTGGAAAAGAAATAGGTGAATGACAAAACAGTAGTTGTTTTTGCCCTAAAAATACCTTTCTTTGGTAAGAGGTATCTCACTTGGTTGTGTGGAAGGACTGAAGCTTGCAGGGCTCCAGGTTTTGGGTCTTTTTCCCCATACTTTGGCGATGATTACAGCTTTGAAATAAGAAAGCTTTGTTTTGCTTGCGCGTTCTTTACCGGCCAGAGCAAGGGTAAATTTGGGGTTTACTGCAGTCTTTCAATTCAGGAGTTTGAATTCGTGTGTGCCTCTGGGATTTTGACTCAATGGGATTTCCTCGCCTTGTGTGGAGGGTGAGGCTTGGGCAAAGATGCCAAAAGCAGTGGCTGCTCTGCAGGTCGCTTGTGAGCTGTTGCTAAAAGTGTCTTCCTGTCCTGCCTGGCACATCCACGTCCGAGCCGTCACTTGGCACGTGGGGCTACCGCAGTTGTGGCACTGAGGATGCAAATGTTGCAAACGACAACACAAAACTCATTTTGTGGTAGCTCCGTGAGCGGGGCTGCGTCGCAGAGCTGCTGCAAAGCCTCTGTGCGCCTGGATTTATCGGGAGCCTGCAGGTCAAGGAGTCCTGCTGGCTTCGGTGTCGGAAGTGTGGGTGGAGGCAGGGCAGCATGTGTCGCTGGTGTTGACACCGTGACGAGGCGGGCTGTGTCATGTCTGCGGGGCTGGACTAGATGATCTTTGGAGGTCCCTTCCAACCCCCAACATTCTGTAACGTTCTGTGAGTATGTGTGTGTCTCTCGAGCGAGGGGCTGTCCTCTGCCCATACTGGCACATCTGGAAATTGTTTTTCTTCAGCACCGTCAAGGCAAGCTCAGGCCGGGCAGTACGGGTAAGTGTCCTTACCCCTCGCTTACTGCTGGGAAGAGGAGGCTTTGTCGTGGCTGCAATATTGAGAAAGGTCCCTTGGCGTGCCTGGGAGCGGCTCTGGGCAGCGTGGTGCTGCAGGTGAGCCTGGGATGGGGTCCTGTAGCGAGAACCTGCATCTCGGAAGCGCTGCCCAGGAGCACACAGATCGCCAGAGCTGTTCCTGGAGTGTGGCCACTCCTTGCAGCATTTCCCTGCGGAACCTTTCCCTCCACTTTGGGAAGGCGGTTTCCTGGCCAGCAACTGTCTGCAGTCTCTTCCTCAGTTCCTTAGCCCTGAGAAGCTGCTTTCAGGAGGAACGGTGCGTGCTGTCGTGGCCCCAGCTTTGCTTTTGTTGCTGAAGACAACGAGGCCGGGTTGTTTGGGGCGTTTGGGGGTGTCTGGTGGGAGCTGGCAGCGAGTTGGATCCCTCAGGCTGAGCTGTTCTGCCTTTTACCAGGATCTATCTCCTTCCTAGCAATAGCTGTGGACTGAGGTCAACCAAACCAGTGCCGGTGGGGTTTTTTTGTTTTCGATAGACAGAAGGCTTGAGAATGGCCAGGCTGCTTGCAGCCAAAAGGAAACGTTCCGGGTGTTGTGGGAAGCGTAGAGAGAAGTCACTGAAAGCAGAACATGGGGAGAGCTGGTGCCAGGGCTTGTCTTTCACATCCCTAAAAAAACCTTAAAACTCCCGTGCGCACAGGTGTGTGTCCTGCCTGTGGCAGAGGTGGTCTCGCAGGGCCGGCTGGGGGGGCAGACCATGGGTGATGGGAGCAAGCCCAGCCTGTCTGGCACTGGCCCGGCAGGCAGCGTGTAGCACCTGTGAACTTGGGGATGCAGGAGCCTGTGAGCCTCCTGCAGAGTGAATCAGCCACATGTGGAATGAAAACGGGAAAAAGCCAGGAGAGGTCTCCCTGATGCAACAGCTGGGGTTGCTTTCAAGTATCTCCGAGTGAGGAGAGGCTGCGAGAGGTGATTTGTTTAGCCTGGAGGAGGCTGAGCGGGGATCTCATTGGTGCCTGTAGGTATGCAGAGGCTGGGAGTCAGGAGGCCACCCAGTGACAGGACACAAACTGGAAAACTGGAGGCTCAACCTAAACATGAGGAAATCCTTTACTGTGAGGGTGCTGGAGCCCTGGCACAGGCTGCCCAGAGAGGGTGTGGACTCTCCTCTGGAGAACTTCAAAACCCTCCTGGACGTGTATCTATGGGATCTACTCGAGGTGACCCTGCTCTGGCAGGGGACTAGATGATCTTCAGAGGTCCCTTCCAGCCCCAACCGTTCTATGATTCTCTGCAGGGCGGTGGGGAAGGCTACACAGCCTTGTGATGCGGGAGCATCTCTACTGCTGCCATGAGAGGAGACCTTTGCAGGGCTGTTCCCTCAGTGAGTCGGGTGGAGGTGCTCTGTGATAGTGGTATCAGGGGAGGGTTTCACCACCAGCTTGTGCCACTGCTCAGCAGGTTGTGTAGCCAGCTGCAGGTGGAAAGCAGCTGCCTGATCCTGGGTAGGAGGAGAAGACACTCCAGGTAAGTTCAGGTCTGGACTAACCTCATCTCTAGCAGCAACACTTCAGCTTTATTTTTAGATGCTTTATTCTCGGTAGCTGCAGTGTAGCGCTTGAGCTTGGCTGGAGGAAACGAGGAAACATAAGGTTTCCAACACTTTATTCATATATATACACATAGAGTAAACAAAGTCATTAAATATGTAACACATACTTCACGCCTGTAATTAGAACGCTTCAATAAACGATTTAAATTCTTCTCGCCAGTCCCTTTGACTCACTGCGTGCGTGTCCTTCATGTAGCTTCGATTTCTGGTGAGGATTCCTCCTTTCCTGAACCGAGCCCTGCAGGCGAGTTGGCCCTGGGCTGAGCCGTGTCACCTCGGTACCCACATGCGCTGCGCCACCCCTGTCCTTGGGCTGGACTGAGCCACTCATGACTGTGCGGTGGGACGGGGGCCTGAGGCAGCCCAGGCTGCACGGTGACATCTGGGTAATTAATTAACCTTTCCAAAAGCCAGGTCATGCAGCCCTGATGTTCCCAATCCTCTGATTCTACCCAAGTGTGCTGGATGGATGAGGAGCTGCTGTATGGTACAGTGAGGTTTTGACTGGCAGCACTCGAAGGGTTGGTGAGTTGGGTTTTTTAAATCACTTAGAGGTGTCACATGCAAGTTACTGGACTGGTTGGACTAAACACACTGAAGTACTTCGCTAAAGTGCAAAAAATCAGGCCAGGCAGGCTTATACTGCCCCAACGGTTACCTTGTGAAAGAGCTGCGGTTTATTTTCACCGTATCCAAAGTGAGATTCCCTTCATAGGAAAGCGCAGAGGTCACAAAAGTCGTTGGGAAGACAGAGAGGGGGTCGCACTCCAGTGCATCGCCCGTAACCGGGGGTGTGTCTGCGGCGATGACCGGGTTGGCGATGTACTCACTGACACTCTGCATCTGCTCTGTCGCCTCCAGCACCATCCTCTTGTAGAGGTCGGGAAGCTCCTGCTCGTAACCCTCCTCATCTGCCTCGCTGGGCAGAGCCCGGTGCTCCGGCTCCTCCTGCCCCGAGCTGCTCTCCAGCCACTCGCTGCTTCCCCTCCCGACACCCAAGGGGACCTTGTCCAGCGGGACTAGGGGCTCGGTCTTCACGAAAGCTTCCTCTACTTGGGTTGTTTCGGGCTCTTCGAAGCTGCTGGCGCTGGGCAGGAACAGGCTGGAGGGCAAGATCAGCTCTGCCTGTGGAGGGACACACGCCCCAGCGCGAATCGGTTATGCAGTCGCTCTCCTGTGACCTCCCACCCCTGGAACACGAGCATCCCTCCACGCAGCACCTAATGCTGCTGAAATGAGATCTTTCTCTGTTGTTCTTGCTTTTATTTTGCCCAATCCATCCTACAGGCTAACGTGGGATGAGAGAAGAGCTTGCTCGCTGGATTTCCTGCATGAAGGGATTACTGACTCACATAGCTCTAATTGCTTTTTCTTCCGAAGGTGATTGGATTAGAAGAAAAAAAAAAAAAAGTACAATTTACCTTCATAGACATGTAGTTCTTAGCCCAGGTGGCATTAGCTGGGTCTGGAATGGCTTTGCTCTGCCACTGCGGCATGAAGACGGAGAGGAATGAGCAGAATCTGCAGATTGAATAAGTGCAATTAAACCCCTGAGCGCCGATTGCTGCAGCACCCACTTGGGACGCGCTGTTTGTGCCTGAGAGTTCGGTGTAATCCTGAACCTGCCTTAGCAGGGTCCTGCAGAGAGCCCGGCTGTGCAGCTCGTGAGCGGAGGTAAGTGCTGCCCAGGTCCTCCTCCTGCCAGACATTTCCCCGTGATGGCTTTTACAGCAGCCAGATACAGCCGTGCACCCTGGTCCTGCAAAATCTGTCTGGGGACACCCATGTGTTGCTCTAAAGTTTGTAACCTCAGGGTTTAACTTAGTTGAGAGGTGTCCCTGCCCATGACAAGGAAGTCGGGTTAGGTGATCTCTAAGGTGCCTTCCAGCCTAGGCCAGTCTATGATTCTATGATTTTCGAGGATCGTGCCTCTCCAGTTTTCTTTTGGCAGAAGCAGATCTTAAGCTCTAGGTAAATTCATTATATAAGTGAATTGTATTTGAAGTTCGGTGGTTGTTCATGCTATCACTCTGAAAACTCTGTTCAGAGCAAGCCTCGCTGTTCCCTGAGGTGTCCCGGAAGGATGTGACCACCCCTTCTAACAGTTCTGTGTTTTATTGGCGCATAACAGATGGATCCACTCACGCTTTTCTTGCTGGAGGCACGGAGCAAACGCAGACCGAGACGATGAAAAAGCTGCAGATGAGCACAACGGTCACCCAGTCCCCAGCACCTGCAACACAGAACACCCGTTGTCCACCTTGATTCCAAAAATAAGGAATCTAAACATGCTAGTTCAAGCCGGGCAGCAGCCGTGGCCTCGTGTTTGCGCTCATAAAACATACCCATGTCTTTTTGGTTCAACATCAGGGATGGGGTTGGACTGTTGGGGACACCAGTGCTCTGTAACACAGCCACATCTGAACCGAACGCCGCTGGCGGACGTGGCCGTGGGGTGGTGCGTGCAGCAGAGAGGTGTGAACTGAGAAAAACTCAGTGTGTCAGTAATCAGGTGGCAGTGACAGAGCTGTTCCTCAGCGAACACCTCTTGGTGGCTTTACTGTGCTTGTACCAGATGCTTATAAATGGGATTTTTGCAGAGTTTTATACCAGAGAAAAATGTTTGTCTGGCTTGCTTTAGTTTCCTTTCTGGATTTCTCCTGTAGCTCCTGGGAGAAAGCTGCCTCCAGAGCAGCCGTGTTCCCACGCTGCAGAGATGGGATTTAGGGGCTTGAAGTTGTTGTCGTGGCACATCACTGGGAGCAAACGCAGCAAAAGCTGCTTCCTGGTGATACTTAAGCACAGTTTTTATAACCTCCCTTCTTGGCCTTTAGTGATCATTTGTCTTGATTTGGGCTCTCACACCAAACTTGATTAAAATGAGTGGTTCCAGGAGAACCCACAAAGATGCTCAGGGGGCTTGGAGCACCCTGGGGCTGGTAGGAGGTGTCCCTGCCCCTGGCCAGGGTTTGGGATGAGATGGTCTTCTGGGATTCATTCTATCCAAACAATTTGTCCTGCAGGAGAGAAACCCCAACTGCTGCCGTTAGCTGGAGTCAGAAATCTGGAGGAGAAGGTCTTGCTTTTGCATCCCCTGGGAAACCCAGGAACTGGGACCCCACGAGCTGGATGTGTGCGCTACAGGAGCCCAGGGATGCCGTGCTACTCAAGAAAACTCTGATGTGACAGATGCTTTCGTGACCACAGATCCTCAGAGAGCCACCATCACATGGGAGGTGTGGAGGTCACTAGGACTTTCTGCGCAGACACCTGTGCCAGAGCTTGAAGCACACGGATACCTGGACTGGCAAACCCTTCCCTCTCCAATAAACCATCCCACCACCCTTGTGCTATGAAATCATAGCACCGCTGGAAGCTTGAAGACAGAGATGCTACATCTTAAAACCAGCCAAAACTAGAAACGTTCACTAATTCAAGAACCACGAGAGACCTTCGCTAGTTAGGAGCAGGAAAAGCATTCCCAGTCTGTGGAAATGTGGGGAAATGGCCTTAAATCGTGCCAGGGGAGGTTCAGGTTAGATATTAGGAAGAATTTCTGTACTGAAAGGGTTGTCAGCCATTGGCACAGGCTGCCCAGGGAGGGGGGTTGAGTCACAACCCTGGAGGGGTTTAAGTGATGGTTGGGTGTTGTGCTGAGGGACAGCGGTTAGTCGTGTTGATAGGGCTGGGATGATCTTGGAAGTCTCTTCCAGCCAAAACTATTCTATGATTCTATGAAAACCAGGGCCCAAGGGCTCCTGGTTGCCCATCCTTGCAGAGGCTCCTTACTTGGCAAGCGGAAGAGCTGGTCGTTGCCACGAGGTCCCTCGCCGGCGGCCGTCAGAGCCGTCATCCACAGGAGGTAGAGTTCGCCGGGCTGCAGGTCAGGGACGTGCCACCAGCGCTGGGCTGTCACACCAGGGACGGCTGGAGGGAAAATGGGGACAATAGGGGTGACCTCTGCCACTGGACAGACTGGAGAGCCTGGGTTGTATCTCCTGTCCTTCCAACCGGTAAGTTCACGGCTCCATCTAAAATGAGGTTTGTGTGGTGAAACTGTGAAACAGCCACTAAGAGCTGCCATGTGGCTTCTGAATCAGGTTAAGGAGAAAAAAAAAAATCCATTTACTGGGTGGACGTCTGGGAGTTACGGAGCGGGAGAGGGCTGGGGTGGGAGAAACCCGTGGGTGTGGCAACGTGGCGGGTGCTGCTGCCGAGCGGGTCTCACAGGCAGAGCATGTATGTGGGGCGCAGGACTTTCAGAAAGTCTGAGTTATTTTACCCTGCCAAATCTTGCAAGGGTTTGTATTGACTATGACTTAAGAAAATGATATTTTATTTTTTTAAAAAAACAAAACCAGGGAGAAATCTGATAGTTCCACACGCAACTCCAAATGATCTAACCCACAGCTGGAAGTTTCGGGTCCGTGGTCCTGGCGATGGGCAGCTCTAGCAGAGGGAGCTGATGGGACCTCCTGGCAAACTTGTGACTCTCCAGAACTTTCTGAAGGCATCTCCCTCCCTTCCACCCACGGCGTGGGCACATCACGTCTGTCTTCTGCAGACACCTACCGTAGACGGTTGGGGTTGCCTGCTCGTCCTTTTTCTGCAGGTAAATGTTGTACCCGGTGATGCAGCCCCTTTGCTGGTGGGCAGGGATGGCTTCCCACGACACCAAGATACCGTTGGCCTTCGGCGTCACGTTCATCTGAGGTCCGGCTGCCGGTGCTGCGAAATGACTCCATTTTTTAGAGCTGAATTTAAAGCTAGCTTAAAGATAACCAGGAAGAGTATGCCGCGAGTTTACCTTTTGCCCTTGAGTATCCCCAAAACGATGCTGCTTGGCCAGCTCTGTCCTGATAGAGCGCAAACACGCTGATCCGATAGCACGTGTCGTCGTTTATGCGCTCTAAAGAAAGAAATTAAAAGCAGCCGGTAACCCATGAAAGGGTTTACAGTCATGGCGGAAGCGTTTATATCAACTGCTTAAAGCTGAGATGAATCTTCTGATGGTTAATGCATCTTCCATAAAAAAGGAAAAAAACTTCTTCCCTGTTAGGGGGCTGGGTAGCTCAGTCAGTTGAGGTAACAATGCTAAGGTCATGGGTTCGATTCCTGTTCGGTCCCCACGTGTTGCCTGATCTAGTCGAGAGGTGGTGTCCCTGGCGACAGGGAGGCTGGATTAAAATGATCTCTAAGGTCCCTTCCAGCCTAGGCCATTCTATGATTTCTGTTCTGGGAAAGACCAACGAGGACAGCGCTCGCCATCACAACTTCATGGCTACCCCGTAGTACAGGTTGGTATTAACCAACAATTAGCAGAAAAGACGTAGGGTTTGTTTTAAGCCTTTGAACTCTTGTACCTCTGGCTGGCTTGTTGTGTTTGAGAGGGACTGGGGTTTTTAGAGACATTTTATGTATTGGCAGGGAACCTACAGGGAGGGACTTTTGACAAGAGTGTCCAGCGACAGGACAAGGGGAGATGGATTTAAATTGAAGGAGAATGGGTTTAGGCTGGATCTTGGGAAGAAATTCTTCAGCCCGAGGGTGGCCAGACTCTGGACTAGGTTGCCCAGAGAGGCTGGGGCTGCCCCCCCCCTGGGGATGTTCAAGGCCAGGTTGGATGAACCTGGAGCAACCTGGGCTGGGTAAGGGCGTCCCTGCCCACGGCATTAGATCATCTCTGAGGTCCCTTCCAACCTAAGACATTCTGTGATTCTATGGTCATAGAGTCATCTGAAAGCAAGTGCAGAGCTGAGCCCGGAGCAGCCACAGATTTTATTTTTTCCCTCCTATGCAGAAAGCTTTAAATGCTTATGCAGAATCGCTTATTTGCAGTCATTTCTTACCCTGAATTAGGAAAAAATTAGATTCTGACTCGTTCCTTTCGAAATACTCTTTCACATCCCCCCTCAAGGTGAGATACCTGCTATCACAGTGGACAGGTTGGATGCCGGCAGCTTCACCCAGCCTGGAGGGAGATCCTGGGGTGCGTTCCCCTCCCCGTCTGCCCACGCCACCACGTATCCGCTGATGGAGGCGACTGAGCTGACGGGTGGTCTCCAGCTGACGAAGATGCTGCTGTTCCCCATGGCTACGGCAGAGACATTCTGAGGAGGAGGGAGGTCTTATGGGGGAGAAAGAGTGACCAGAAAAAAGACATTTTTACGATGCTGCAACAAGACAAGTGCAGAGAGAGATTTGTCTCTTTGAATAAGTCTTCGGAGACTGTGAGTCTCCAGGGTGCCCAGTTACCGGCACAGGGGCTGGCTGGGTTCAGGGAATGCTCATTAATTGGTTCAAGGAACACTCATTAATGTTGCTGCCCAGGTAAAACAGAGTGCAGCTTTGCAGGAGATAAAGCTTGTGTGGTCTCCTCTCACTGTTACGTTCCCTTCACTCCTACCACCTCTCTCATGCCAGAAAATCCCTTTTTTTTTCCTTTTTGGGGTTAGTTTTCTGCAGTGCCATGAAACTGCACCCCCTGACCCTGTCAAAAACCCGATCTGAAGACCCCTGACGACTCCTGGAGGTGGACCTTGAGCAGCCCAAGGAGGTGGGACCCCAGCATGTCCGTGCTGTGCAGGACAAAAGAGAGCACTGGTGCTATTCCCAGTGGTCCAGACCCTTACCCTGGGTGCCCAGCTCAGTCATGATGGATGCAGGAGGGGACCTGCCCCTGGAGTTTTCAGCGGTGACCGTCACCTTGTAGCCCCTCCTCGGCAGGACTCTGGTGTAGCTGGTTTGGGTGCTGAGGTGCGTTTCTGCCACTGGCCGGCTCTGTGGTCCCAGGGCTTCGAAGGTGACTGCGTACCGCAGGATTCTTCCTCTCGCCTCCTGCTCGCTCAGAGCCTGTGAGGAGCACGCGGGGATCAGTCTCCATTTCTTCACAGAAGCAAAGCCGGGAGCTGAGGGCATCACACCGGGGCGTCCCGGCACGCAGCCCACGTCCCTCTGACCCGGATGCTCAAGCTGCCCCATTTAAGTGAGGAACTTACAAAGGGAATTTCTCCTCTTCTTTTCTGCTCCAGAAGAGGTTACTCGCAGCGACGGTGTTACTCACATACCTGCTGATGCCCTTTTTTACTTTATCCTCTGATCCTTTATACTGACTAATTTTTACTTTATCCTCCTCCAAAAGCTGGAGGACGCAAGCGGTACCGTCAAGATTTCTAGCTGTGCTTGTCACAAAAAAAAAAAAAAAGAGGATTACCTGCACAGCTGGATTTGTAAAAACAAGCAAATTTTTAATGTGGGGGAAAATCCCAATTTTTGTTTGAAGCCGTGGTAAAGAATTATTTAAATTAAACCGCTTAGAAGACACAGCTCTGGTTTTTCCACCCCAGGTGTCTGCAGTCGTACCATCAGTTTCACCGCTTCCTGCAGTGAGTTCTTTTCGTTTGGCTTTTTTTTTTTTTTATTATAATACAACAAGAAAAGGAAGAGGGGAAAAAAACCCACACCAACAAACCACTTTTAAAAATAGGAGAATGTTTGTAGCGTTACGATTGCTCAGGACAAACGTAGCCGCTTGGCTGAAACGCAGCTTGGCCATCTTTTCTTTGGCATTGACGTGAAAATAGCTGAGCACGTGTTGATGGGATGTTGCCCTGAGGCTGAGTTTTGCTTTGCAGCTGTCGTGAAAAACTATAAAAGCAACATTTTATGAATGATGCCGTGGGAAGTCAGCTTCGATACGGAAAGTGCCACCAGCTCGCTGCTGCACGGCTTGAGGTTAAAGGTCTTAAAGTTCAAGATCTTAAAGTTAAATGCCCTAAAACTAAAAAGCGCTAGAGTCACCAAATCACATGAGAATTTCTGCTTTCGCTTGCAGCATTGGTGTGAGGAGACGACAGAGCATTAACTGGAAGGTTAACTAGAGATTGCAAATGGGAAGTGAAAAGTATTTGTGCCTTATGAAAAATGATCTTGCTGGCTTTGTAAAAAAATGCTCCACAGGCCAAAAATTCCTCTTGAACCTGGCTTTAAGTGCTGGTCCTGATAATAGTGTCACACTGGAGGGATTCAGCTCCCAGCATCAGTAAGAGGGCTTGGTTTTACTGGGAATGCTGGTGCAGCAGACCCAGCCTAAGACTTTTCCCATGTGCTGGAGGGCAATGTACACCAGTGTGGGATTTATTCATTTTTTTTCAATCTGCATCCTTTTTGAAATTTCCCTTGCAGGTCCCAGCTCACAGAAGACTTGGCTGACCCAAAGGACCCGCTTGTCTGTTGTCAGACCTGCAGCTTTATGATGAGCCAACCCTTCTGCATTTTTTACGATGAGGATGGTTGAAGCCCTGGCACAGGTTGCCCAGGGAGGCGGTAGAAGCCCCATTGCTGGAAATGTTCAAGGTCAGGTGGGACAGGTCTCTGAGCAACCTGATCTAGTTGCAGATGTCCCTACTCGCTGCCAGGGGTTGAACTAGATGAGCTTGAAAGGTCCTTTCCAACCCAAACTGTTCTGCTTCACATCTGTAAAGAAAACTAATTTCTAGCTGCTGCTTCCAAGAGCCTTGGCCAACTGTCCATCCACACACCGGTGAGGTTGTGAGGAGCCTTTCAGTTGCCCAGATGACATCTATCTCTTGAGATGACCAAACTCTAAAACATTCAAAGGGCCATGATAATAGATTACCTCCTCTGCTTCCCCCATTCTTTATTGCTCTGTTCTTCATCTAAGACAGAGCAGCCCTGCAAGACAGAGCAGAAATGCCCCTGAAGGAAGCTCATACACAAAAGCAGACACAAAAGGTGTGTGCCCAAGGAGAACGTGGGGCACAGCATCCTCCTGGCCTCCCAGAACCCCTGTCCTCGCCAAACGTGGCAGCCATGGCGAAGAGCAATGAGGCGGAGGCCGAGGAGAGGGAGATATTCATCAGAAACAAATGCGGAAGTCGGTGAGGTTGTTGTCTGTTAGATCTGTCATCAGGGATGGGAGTTCTCTTGTGGAAAGGGACAAGGAACATTTGTCTTGGGAAGGTGTTAACCGAGCTGTGCCACCTCCACCTCATGGGTGTGACATGCTGGGAACGTGCTCTGCTTCCAGCACGACGGAAATTTTGGACAGCTGTAAAAGGGGACTTGTAGGTAGAGAAGAGCTGATGAACGTCCTGGGGAGCAGAGCTGGGCTGTGTCCCTGTCCCTGGGCACGGGTACAAGCGCTCTCCTTGGGTTCGGTCCTTTCCCACGAATGCATAAAGTGGAGTTCCCCCTCTAACCCTGCTGATCTTTGCTGCCTCTGCTCAGGTTTCACATAACGTACCTTCCAAAAAAGAGAAATGTTCTGTCTTTGGCTATCCACGTCCTGCTGCCGGTACCAGACATCCAGGATCCCGGTCGGCACTGGCATGGAAGAAAAAGGTGAGCAACATCAGCAGCTGCACACTGAAGCAAATAAACAAGAGTAGGCAAAGGAGGTAAAAATGAGGAGACGATTAGTATTTAAGATTTGAAATGTCCCCAAAATGATGCAATCTCTATTCGCAGTTGGAGGTGATGGTGCTCACGGAGAGGACAAGCCACAAACCCGAGACAGGACTCTGCTCTGCTGCTGACTTGATCCTGCACCAGGTAATGAGAATGCACACAAAGGAAGCCTAGGCACTAAACCCACAGTCTTAGCGCTCGTCTTGGCATCAAAACTGAGACTAATTAAGGTCCTTGGAGGTTGGATACATTGGTCCTAATAGAACAGCAACCTGAGGTGATGGGGTTGTAGGATCTGTGGGATTTCTCTGACTGCCTCCAGGAAATAAGTCTGGATAGGACCTGGTCAGAGACAGTTTAAACCCTTTCCCTTTCCACAATTCTCTTGATGGTCACAGATCAACTGGAAACCTCTGATATTTTGAATAAACCTGAAAAATGCACAAAAGCAAACTTCTGGCTTCAAGAATGGGTGAACAACGTGCTCCAACGGAGGCCCTTGGAGCCCCTGTGACAAAAGGTACCAGAGCCTGGTTCCTCAAGGGCTGTGATCAAAAAGAAAGCCTTCAAATTCAAACAATAATTGTTGTTAATAACCTAAGCAGCAGGCAGCTGCTGTACAACCCCAGCCAGAACGGGGCTGCCTGCTCTTTGCTGTATTCGAAGACAGAAAAAATCCTCTGGGCCAGCAATGTTAAGAGCTGTATGTCCTGTATTAACTGCAAGGAGTGACTGGAATAGAAACAAGAAGCAGGGCTCGCAGAAGAGCTAAAACCAGAGCACACGCGCTGTGATTGAGGGAGGAAGGGGCAAGCTGAAAGCAGGAGAAAATAGAATGTGGGACTGTATCTGTTGGACTCCAGCCTGGATTTTAAGGTTCGTTTCACATGTGAACCACATGAATTAGCTGGGGGAAAAAGCAAAACGTATGCTTGCTTATGAACAGAGAGAGAAAAAAAAATATCTCATTGAAAAACTGTGCTCCAGAATTTGCAAACTCCTGGGTGGAACTTCAGCTCCTTCAAAGAAATTCAGCCATGATGTACCCAGAGCTTCTCGTCTGCAACCTCCCCTTGCTGTCACCTCGCTGGAGGACAGAAACTGCTCCTCAATTAGCTCAAGAGATTCTCGTTTTGCTGCAGGGGCTGGGTGCGAGGTGACGCCCACAACTGCCGTCGCGAGCTAGGCTACGTTGAGAAGGTTGAGAAAACTGTTGAGAGGAAGGTGGGGGAGGGAAGGAAAAGTTCTCACCTTTTTGCATCAATCAATGCTGCTTACGGAAACTGATGCCCGGCCGTGGTGAACAGCCTGAGCAATACCTGCACGAGCCTGAAGAGCTTACGGCAATTCCCAAAAAGGAGTACCGAAAGGCAAGAGGAAGATGAAAGGAGGGGATGCCAAAGGAGCCGACGCATCTTTGATGAAGCACGAGCTTCTGAGAAGCTTTCTTCTCTCATTTGAGCTGGAAGTTTTGCAGCGTGTGAGGCTGGGCAGCTCAGGGTGAAGGCGGGCGGGTCGGAGCATGTGGCCAGCGTGAGCCTTGGCAGAAACAGGTAGAATTGCCCTCGGGCTGGGGCTGAGAGTCCCTGAAGCCTGCTGAGCCCTGCTGTGATGCAGGAAAGCCCTTTGCTCACTGAATTCGTTTGGACTTGATGACCTTAAAGGTCTTTTCCAACCTAGGATTCTGTAAATGCCTGGTGGGATGTCTCTGCTGGGCTGAAGGTCTGTGGTGACTCCGTGAAGGGCTTACCTAGGGAGGCTCCGAGGGAAATAATATCTCTACTTGAGAAAAGAGGACTTGGCAGAACTAAAGTCTTAAAACCTGCCGGTGTGGGGAGAGGTAAGAGAGCCCAGGCAGTTTCTCAGCCAATTCACTCAAATTGTCAGCAAATCATTGGGTGAGCTCAAGGACCTGCAGTGTGCCGCCCAGGCGGGGGTTGTTGCAGGAACTCACTAAAACGCTTAGATATGCACGAATGCAGAATATTTTTCTTTCCCCAGCTAAGCTACACAACCTGCCTGCCTTTTCCAGATGCAGCAGGCCACTACAGCTCGAGGAAAAATTCCCCCAACCTTCACCAACATCAAAGGAAAATACCCTTCGGATCTTCTCTGCAAACTCCTGAAATTCCTGTTTTGCAAGAAACTTCCTTTCTTTTTTCTTTTCTCTTTTTTTTTTGTTCATTGGAAAAACAATTTTCTTACAGCAGTGAGTTCCCTGTTGGCTCTGGCTCTACAGAGAGCTCTGCAAACCGACCAGCATGACCCCAGCCGCGTTTTCCCTTTGTTAGCTCAAGCTTCCGCTGGTAGGCGAAGGCTTAGAGGAGGAGATGCCGTCTTGCCTTACCTGCTTCTGGAGTCCGTGTCCGATACGTGCGCCAGTTACTCCATAGTCCTCTCTCAGGATGGATTTTACAGCTGACCTCAAATTCATAGTCTGTGTAAGGCTCCAGACCGTAAAGATGGAATTTTTCACTCTTCAATCTTTCCACCTTTAATGAAGATAAAGGACATTTAACGTTAAACTCAGGAGGAAACTCAGGTTGAAGACAGGGACAGGCTGAACTGCTAACGCCCAAAGGAAGCCCAGCC
Source organism: Apaloderma vittatum (assembly GCF_000703405.1). Classification (NCBI taxonomy): domain Eukaryota; kingdom Metazoa; phylum Chordata; class Aves; order Trogoniformes; family Trogonidae; genus Apaloderma; species Apaloderma vittatum. The sequence goes on from NW_009721250.1 coordinate 32,391, forward strand.
CGCACAAATATGTCTTAAAAAGAAGGGGGAGAACCCTGATCTTGAGGCAGCTTTGATAACTCAAAGAATGATGTGATGGATCACTGGGCTTGCAGCACTTCACCTGAAAAATCCCTCATTTAACTGTGCGAAGATGACGAATTTTCTGTTTGTATCCTTACTCAACTTCAAGCTATACGTTTCTTTTACGACTGAAAATAAAAGCAAAGATTTCCAATTGAATGTGCAAGCATTTGGAAGTCGCATAGCTGTCGGCTCCAATGAGCAGGTGTGTCCATATCCCAACAAAAGTTGGGTCAGACATAGAGTCGTGGGCTGGTTTGGGTTGGAAGCACCCAGGATCATAATTTCCTTTATTCAGAGGAGGATTACCATGCTCCAAGCGCTGCTGGTGAGGGGCCGATACCTCAGCCTGCAGTGCTGCGCTTTGGTCGCGCCGTGCCGAGAAAGGATGCAGCTGGTCGCAGAAGAATTTTCAAATTCCACTCGAAAGTCGGGAGGATGCGGCTTCACTGGCGGCAGAAATGGAAAAAGCAAAGAGGGCTCAGGTGTGCAGCTCGGGACGAGGAGGGGGGTTTACACTGGATGGATGCTTTGTTTCTGAGAGGTTTAAAGAGGAAAGTGCTCCGAGTACTTTCGTGTCTTTCTAAAGGGCTGGGACGAACTGCAAGGCAACACATGAGTAAGCACTTACCTATGTCTAGTAACGTGAACACGAACGGCTGTGAAAAAGCACTTCCCAGCTCGTTGGAGGCGGCAGCCACAAGGGTGTAAGTAGAGTCAAAATTCAATTTGCCCAGAGCCAGCGAAACAACCTTCTTATTCCCACCTTCTTCTGAAATGCAGAAGTCATCTGTCCCATTCGACAGGCTGGAGTAGAAGGAAAATGCTTGGTTAATGCTCTCCTAGTCACCAAGGAAACTGAACTCCAGCTGCGTTGGGGCATGGCTTTCACTCCCTCCCTCCCTGAAAAACGGAATCCCCATCCCTGGAGGGATTTAAAAGCCGGGGAGATGTGGTGCTCAGAGACATGGGTCAGGGGTGGGTCTGGCAGTGCTGGGTCAACGGTTGGACTCAATGATCTTAAAGGTATTTCCCAACCTAAATGGTTCTATGATCCTACTCCTCTAGCTCTATTGGTAGTAAAGGTGGTAAATTGGTTTTTACAGGCAAAGGAAATACTTCTGGATTTCTGCTGAGCTGCAGGTGTGTGAGTACGTTCCTTTAAACAGTTGAGCGGTGACCTGATATTGGTTACCTGCTCTTGCTCTGTGATTGAGCAGAGGTGTTGGTACATGGAATTTGAAGGCATGATGGATTCCGGGGTTTTTCTACATAAGTTGGTAATTCAAAATGCCATTTATCTGCACCCTAGCGGTCAGATTGCGTGACTCCAGAGACAACTTTTAATTCTCAGCCTGCCATTCAACCCATTGCCTTGGGTAACTCATTTAACTTCTCTGTGTCTTTTCTTCCACCTGAATCAGTGATGTTTGTATCACGTTGCTTCAAGCTGACTTTTTGTATTTGGTAATACATTTAGCAACTTCCTAGCAAGTACTTCTCTATCTCTACATTACAACGCTTGCAGGACTCGTTATCCACATTTTTCTACCCTTCTGCACATTACCTGTATAATCTCCTTCCCCTTAAAGAGCAGCAGCAGCTTTCTACAAGCTACTGAGAAAGTTGCTGCTACTTGACAAACAGAAGCAGGTCAAGAAGAAGAAGGTGAAGAAGAAGACAACAAAGAATTGTAGTAAGAAGGTGAATAAGAAGATGAAGGAGGTGAATAATAATAATTAGAAGAAGGTGGATAATAAGAATAAGAAGGTGAAGAAGAGCAAGATAAAGAAGGTGGATAATATAAGAAGATGAAGAAGAACAAGATGAAGAAAGTGGATAATATAAGAAGAACAAGATGAAGAAGATGGATAATAATAAGAAGAAGGTGAAGAACAAGATGAAGAGGCTGAATAAGGTGAAGAAGCACAAGCCTCAAACAGCAAGGAGATAGTCAACGTGCAGCACCTTGGAAACACATAGAGACTAGCTCAGCAAAGGGCAAAATTAATTCATTCTACCCAGATGTTTGCTTGAAAAGAGGTTTTTTAATAAGGTCTCCTGATGCACCTTGATGGGCTCCAGAGCCTTTGCTCCTTTGCCCTGTGTCATAAGGGTAAATCTTCAAGGAATGGTGTATAAAAATGATTTTTAAAATGTTCTAAAATATGATTATAGGCATTAAAGAACCCATGCCCCTGTGTTACTTACTGTATCACATAGGTGGTGTGGATGTACGTGAGCCTTCCTCTCTCCCAGGTGCAGACGGGATGTCCGTCCATCCCATGCTGGACACACGACACATTTCGTGGCTCCTCTGGAGGGTCTTAAAAGAGATATTCTCATCAGTTTCTTCCTTAGAGATGTCAATAGGAGACATCTTAAGAAGCTATGGCTTTTGGGGTTTTGTTGTTTGTTTTTTTTCAAGAGACAAAATATTGGGGCTAATATTTTTTATGTGTGAAAACAGCTGAGTCTGTGCAGCTTGTTGAGACCTCGGACGCTTGACCAAAGCCCAGTGCCTTTGCAAGATGAATACAAGTGCTGAACAGCTCTCCAAACTAGGCACCAAAAGATTTGCTTGAAGTAATCAACTATTTTTCTTATTTAAAATAAAAAAAGAAAGCAGCAGATGACTGCTGCAGCAACATCAACTCATCAGGCTAAAAGAAAATCTGGATTTTCCTTAGAATTTTTCTTGCAAGTCCCCTGTGTCTTGGAGAAACTGATGGGTGTCAGGGGTAGACCAGGAGAGTACATTTGCTCTGAGCAGGCAGTTTTATCTGGCATCTCTCAATTTACTAAAAATGGAGTTGCCTGGTCACAGCCAGGAATATTTGAAATAAAAAGAACCGCAGAAGGACAGCACCTTCTCTGGAAAAGGCTTCTGGTTTCTAACGGGCGTCCCAGGAAGCATTTAAGAATGAGGAATAATTTAATTCTCCTTACTTCCAGATTCTATATCGATTCCACAGATGAGTTTCTTCTTGTCTTCACAAACCAGTTTGCACGAAAACATGTGCTTGCCGTATGTCCTGACTAGAAACTCGGCGCTTGCAATAATTGCTAATTAGTTCCAAGCTGTTAACAAACAGAGCCGTCCTGCACTGCTTGGGGTAACGCGGGGCCGTCAGCTGGCAGGAGAGGGTGACACGGGTTCCCAGCTGCACGTGAGAAGCTGCATTTGCTGTGATGTTCCCTTTGTCACAGATTTCGGCAGCGCCTTGGGGAGGTCTGCGGACGGGCACCTTGCCTTGGCTGCAGCCTTCTGCAACGGGAAAACGAGGCTTTAATGTGAATATGTTGCTGATCCTGTACGGATATATCCTTTATCCTTTATGGATATATCACTTATCCTGTATGGATATATCATTTAACCTGCATGGATATATCATTTAACCTGTGATTCTGTGATATATCACTTATCCTATATGGATATATCATTTAACCTGTATGGATATATCCTTTATCCTTTATGGATATATCATTTAACCTGTATGGATACATCACTTATCCTATATGGATATATCATTTAATCTGCATGGATATATCATTTAACCTGTGATTCTGTGGTATATCATTCATCCTATATGGATATATCGTTTAACCTGTATGGATGTATCCTTTGTTCTGTATGGATATATCGCTTATCCTGTATGGATATATCATTTATCCTGTATGGATACAGCATTTAACCTGTATGGATATATCATTTAACCCGTATGGTTATATCATTTATCCTATACAGATATATCCTTTATCCTGTATGGATACAGCATTTAACCCATATGGATACATCACTTATCCCATATGGTGTGGGCAGAGCGGCTCCTGTGCTCAGCGTCGCTTGTGGGCAGGCACTCCAATGGGGGCAAAACAAGCCGGGGAGTGCCAGAAGATAAAGAACTGATTCTGTGCAAGCTTGTTACAGAGATGTTTTCTCATGTAACCAACACTCTACCATGAACTAAACGCAGTAACCTGCCTGCATAACTTATTGGCAATTATTTACTATATAATATTTTGAATACCTACATGAAACAGGGTTGCAGCACCGATTATGCATAAATATATGCCCAAGCTGCCAATGCCGGCCACATATGATTTTATATTTGCCTCTTCTGCTGAGAGCTGGGGCTGTACCCAGGGAGGACACTCAACTGTAGCAGCAGATCAGAGTTCTTACAGAAATTACAGTATAAACTTAATCAAGCATCAATTTTTGCTCTCTTGAATGAGAAGCATGTTTATTAGCATACCACACAGAAGCTGAAAAAAAATCCCACACTAATTAGCCTGAGTGCTTCTTTTAAGTTATAATTGCTATGCAGAAAAAAAATTTTAAAATCTCTTACCTGCTGTAAAGTGCTCCAACAACAAGATTGCTGCTGGCACAATCCATAAGAACAGCATTTTGCTCCCTACAGAGAAAGAAATTGCTCCAAAATTCCATCCGAACGCAAACGAGCTCTTAGATTTACCTGATTAAACCCACGCTCCAGTACTGCAAGTTGCAAATATAAGCGTTTCACACAAATTATTCAAGGTCAGCCTGAACTAAGCTCAGTATTTTCCCCACTCATTTTGCAACCAGCTTTAACAACTGTTTCCTCTTTTACCCTTCCTCTGCAGAGCTACAGGAGCAGTGAAAATATCTTGGATAACTCAGAAGTGAATGCACCAGCAAGCACTTTCTGTAAGTCCTGACCCGTCACAGAGACGCTGGTATTTTACCAACTTGGTGCCGCATTAACTACTGCAAAGTGAAACTTTAAATCCTGCCTTTTTTCGTGCCATCTTAGATGAGGAGGCACTTCCACAGGGATGCATCACACAACAGAGCCTTTGCCATATGTATGTTAACATAAAAAAATGGCAGAAAAGATATTTCAGGTGGTTTTTATATAGTGAGTTGGGATCCAATCTGGTTTTGAAGCGAACCAGCATCTGAGGTTAATGCCTAATGCTTAAGATTTGCTAAAGTGCATATTTACACCTTGCTTTATTTAAATCCCGATGTTCTTTGTCCTAAAAGGTTCAACCTTGCCACAGAGCCTCAGCTTCGCGCAACGACACTTCACGCGGTGCCTCCCGTAGGTGATTAGTAAGTGCAAAGATGAGCAATCACAGAACCCAAGGTTCTTCAAGTAAATGCTCTGCCTTCCAATAAACTGAAATTGCCCAGCAACTTTGTAAACATCCTCCAGAGAGCTTGCTTTCTGACAACAAAGCTGCACCCGGGATGCTTTTTGTCGACGGACAAAAATAGTCGTGCTTCAAAATAGGTTTAATGAGTGGTTTACTTAGGTAAGTGCCAGACTCTGCAGCACCGTGTGAGCGCAGCAGAGCATTGAAACTGTGATCTGAGTGAAGTGTGAGAAAAGAATCAGAGGAAACCTTTAGCTTAGAGCAAAGACGTATGGGGGGGGGGAAATTAAGAACTAAAAATCCCCACATTCCACATCAGCGAGGGAAAACGGTACACAGGTTAAAGAAAATATAAAGGATGTTGCCCTGGTAAGTACAAAGTAGAGGAAGCACAGAAGGTGTTCGCGGAGTACGAGGTCATGCCTGTTGGTGTGTATTTATCTCCATGAAATCTCATCTGAAAACAAAGGCGCTACAGACTATGTATTTTGGTTACCTAGGGATGAGCCAAAACGGCATCAGCTTTTTTTTTACAGCAGCCAACTCAAGTTCTTAAATGAAGCTGTAAAGCACAAAGCCCCTGTAGATTGCTTTTAAACAACTTTTTTTTTTAAGCCCTTGCCCCCACTTCTCCCTGAAAAAGCTCCACACAAAGCAAGTATCTGTTCTGAGGGTCTTACATGGAACCCACAGGAACTGACTGAATGCTGGTGGAAAGAGGAACATTTCTCACTGTTACATCTCACTCAGAAAAAAAAAAAAGAAAGGAAAACCACACCACACTATATGTTCCCAAATTGTGCCGTTGCTTGTGTACCACTGACACCAGTAACTCTATTTTCAGGGAAGCATCGCACCGCTGGAAGCTGCCCCAGCTGCTGCAGACCCGGCCAGGACACCCTGAGCAGGGGAACCACCACGTCGGTCAGCGCCTCTTCACCAGAGCTACCGAGCTCCAGGTATTTAATAAGACCTCACTATGCGAAGGAGAGGGACGATGTGTTTTTCTAGGGGACAGCCCTGCAGCGCTGCGCCTACTTAGGCATCTCCATCCCGGAGTGCAGCGAGCAGCCTGAGGCAGGCAGGGAGCATCCCGAGACAGCAAGCAGCCCAGGAGCATCCTGAGGCAGGGAGAATCCTAAAGCAGTGATATCCCAAGGCAGTGAGCGTCCTGAGACAGGGAGCAGCCCAACACAGGGAGCATCGTGAGGCAACAAGCACCCCAAGGCAGGCAGCACTCCAAAGCAGGGAGCGTCCTGAGACAGGCAGTATCCTAAGACAAGGAGCATCCCAAGGCAAAGATCACCCCGAGACAGGTAACACCCCAAGGCAATGAGCACCCCGAAGCAGGGAGTAACCCAAGGCAAAGAGCACCCCGAAGCAGGGAGTATCCCGAGGCAAGCAGCATCCCAAGGCAAGGAGCATTCTGAGGAAGGCAGCATCCCGAGGCAAAGAGCACCCGAAGGCAAGCA
>NW_009721251.1:0-1438 GCF_000703405.1 Apaloderma vittatum
TCTAAAATTTGGTCCCATCTAAAATTTGGTCACATCAGAGTCTAAATTAAGATTCATTGTGGGGATTTCAGTGACTCCACCAGAGCAAGAGTACTGAGGAACAATCAGACAATAGCTCTCCCCTGTCAAATGTGCTTGGGAGTGAAGAATAGACCTGAGCTTTTCTTGGTTTGCTGGCCATTCATTACTTTAAATATGCCTATTCAATAGAAAGGAGGACTAATGGGGAAAGGAATGGTACACTATTATTTACTGCCATGAATTGTGCAGAAGAGAGGCTACAGCCTGGTATTAAAAGTTATCTTGAGCTGTTTCTTTGAGTCATAGGAAGAAAAAACTTCCAAATAAATGAAATTTATTTCACTTGTAATGTCTTGTTCTCTGCTCTATTCTTCCAGGTTGCTCAACAAGTAACTTTAGTATAGTCTTTATGTGAGCTGTGGAATGGTATTTCTTCAGTGGAGTTCAAAGGACCAAATAGGTACAACTTTTTTCTTCATCAGACTTTGTTTTCTTCTGATATTGTTCTTAGACAGATAATCAAAGTTGCCATCTTCTAAATTGCTGCTGTCAAAATTCCCCCTCCCCAAAACCACCCATTTAATTAGATTTTTAGATAACCAAGCTTGGCAAATTCTCTCCGTACTGTCAGCATTCATTTACATGAACGTTAGCCACATCACATCATCTGCGGTCTTTATGTTGGAACAGTACTAATGTTGGAAATCAAGCTGGCTAGCTCGATTAAGCACAAAACCCCTGTCTTTTGGAAGCAACAAGAAACTTCCATCTGCTTTCAGATGACCAGTGAGCAATGACTGAAAGCAGAATGGTGAAATGAGTGTTCCTCGACTGTCACAGTGTAAGCAATGGCACAAGAAACCAACCTCTCCAAGCTGTCAGACAAATGACCTACGTTTTCCCACTTAAAGGACTGAGATGTGTTAGTGGCAGCCAGTATCATCAAAGTTAGACAGGGAGATGGGTAACAAGAGTGAGCAGGGAGATGGGTAAAAAGAGTGACTGTTGGTATTTTTGGGACACTTATGTGGCTTGAATAATGGAGCACTAGTATTATATTTCTTACAATGATAAGAGCTTGTCACAAAAGATTTTGTAGCACAATATCTTTCCATTACTCCACACTCCAACACGTGATATTTTCTGCAGAGTGGTACACACTGAAATTGTCAGCGTTAAGCGTAACTTATTCTGTGATTGTTCCTGACACTGCTATACCGATCTATTCTCTACAGGTCTAGCACCAAGGAGTTCAATGGGCTCTTATAATATTCTCTTAGAGTCATCAACAAAAGCTGGCTGATAGATAGAAAGGCTAGACAGAAAGCTAGTGAAATACTCATTAGATTGGGTATGTGCTACATAATTGATGTTATGGCGATTTTTTTACAGATTTCCAGTAAGATGACAAAAAATA
>NW_009721252.1:0-43299 GCF_000703405.1 Apaloderma vittatum
ATTTATACTATATATATACATATATATAAACCCCACAAATAAATTTATCTGACTTAAAGTAATAGTTTTCTGATACCCTCAGAAGACATATGGACTGTGCTTCTAATGTCTCATTGCTATTTTTATTTTGTGACCCACCAGGTTTGTTACCAGAAGTTAAAATTTTACCTTTGGTTCATCCAGTCCACATGTGGATGTGGTGCTTAGGGACATGATATAGTAGTGGACCTGCCATAGCTAGGGTAAGGGTTGGACTTGAGGATCTTAAAGGTCTTTCCCAACCTAAATGATTCTATGATTCTCTCCTGGGCATCCAGCTCTTGGTGGCCGTGTTTGAGCTGGGGTTTGGACAAAAAGTCCCTTAAAACCTCAACTGTGATTCTGATCCTTTCTTAAAATTGTATTTCTTCTAACTCGTCATGATCATTTCTGTAATGTAATTGTGCTTGAGGTAAAATGTATATTCTTCATAGAAATAAGAATATGTTTGAAGTGAGATTTACAACTTGAAAATTTTACTTTAGCTTATGCCAGGCTGAGTTTAATTTAGCTATATAAAAGAGTTAGGAAATATCCCTGGCTATTCCTAGTAGGCTAAGGTTGTCGTGGGCTTCCAGTGCTCAGCTCTGCCCTCCTCCCTGAATGGGTGTCTCATCTCCTCAAGAGTCTTGAAGAATAACAAAAAGATAGTGGAGAGTGCTATTCATATCTAACGTTGTTAACATAAACTCATTCCATTTTATGTGCTATTAAATGGTAAAACCTGTGCTATTAAAGGAAAACCTTTTTAATTAAAGAGCAGTCAGGATGTAGAAGTACCTCAGAAAACGTATTCAAATGGGATTTAAATGTTTAGAAAAAGTGTATATTAGAGTATTTTATGTTACTGAAGGGTTCACTCAAACCACAGTTTTCAATGGTATCAATTTCTCTTTCAGAGGCTAAAGAGTTTGTCTTTTAAGGACTATGCTTGCTTAGTTCTTTCTGAAAATAGGAAGAACTGCTATATAGGCCCCATGTGAAAACTTAAACACATGAAGAGACAGAAGTTTGGTATTCATGTCTCAAATTATCCCATTTAACCTCATGGATCCCTGTGTCTCACAGATATCTACATTTGGCTGTTCTCCAGACAGAAGCTCACATTACCTAATGTTACTATCTAAAATGTAAGGATCTAGCTTGAGCAAGTGGCATATTTTTCTGTTACATTTTATGGAGAAGAGAAGGCATTTCCAGAGGATGATTCATTCAGGCTATCTTAGAAGAGAATGAATTGCCCCCTCGAGGTAGCTATTTCTCTTCATAAAACATACATTTTTGGTGACTGATCTTGAATCCGCTGTCCAATGTTCTTTCAGAGATACAGAATGCCTTTTTCTGGATAAGTGAAAAAATCCAATGACGGAAGCCCCAGGACCTATTTCAATGCTTCACTGTCCTAATAATGAAAGAGTTTTTCATATATCAAGTCAGAAGCTCTCTTTCAATTTATGCCCACTGTATTTCAGATAAAACTGACGGCTAAAATTTTTCACCATTCCTGAGAAGTGTGCTTCAAGTGCATCTCACAAATACCTTCAAGAGTGAACTCTCACAAGGGATTTGAGTGATGACTGCCACTTTCACCCTAAAATAGGGTCAAAGGACGAAAAGGAGCTTATCATTCTTTTCTCTTTCTGCCATATAATAATTTAATGGATTTACCATCCACCCATGAATGTAAGCAATGTGGATTTTGAGCTAGTTGTGTGTTTTACATGACACAGATGTTAAGAAATCATGAAATTCATGCTGCTGGAGGGACCACAACTCCAGACAATATCCCAAATACACATTAGAGGAGTTGACACTGTTCATTTCCTGTTAAATATGGAATATTTTTGGCAGACTGGTTATGCAGCCTAAGAAAACAGAACATAAGATGGCACTTAATGGACAATTTAGTATCTAAGTTTAGAAAGTAATCCTAAGAAAACTATGCCCATGACGTTTACCCTTTCAGAAATCCTTGGGGATATTAGCCTTATTGTCTGCATTGACACCTCTGTATAATGTGTTCCTGTCTTAGAAGAAAACACCACACTGTGATCAAATATATTTCACCCCATGCAGCTACAGTTATGTTTCAATCATCTTTCATCATTTGAACACCTGTTTTCCAGATTTAGACATAAATATCTGCACTTGCAATGTACATAGCAGAAAAAGTATTTTCTGCAGCACTTGCCCAATTTCAGTTCTTAAGAAAAGTCTGCTTCACTGTGTGGTTGCAAAAGCAGCAGAAGTTTCATATAGAAACAAATGCAATGACATCGCAATTTTTCATGTGATATTTAAAGACATGTTCGCTTACTGTTCCTACCACTTCACTTTGTAAAAATGTTTGCATACAGATCAGAGTATAATGCAGTAATCATAAAATTTATCCCATACATTGGCATAAAGTAAAACTGATAACATGGAGTGTATTTATATGTATAGTATGAGGTACAAATTGCTGGCATTTCAAAAATATTTGAGGTGATTTTTTTTGCTTGTGTTTGTATCTAGGATAAATCTCTGCATTTTAAGATTAACCACTAGAAAAACATATAATACTAAGGGTTTACTGCTTTGTGTAATTTTTTTGTTAGTGACGTGTAACATGATGTTGTCATTAGCATTCTGATACATCAATTCAGACACCAGCTATTTTGCTATTATTATTGTGGTTTTGCATGATAGTTTTGAATTGTCCAGGCCTGTTCATAATGATTTTCTACATCTGATTTTCATTTCAATTGATCAAGTTGTTCTCATGCCACAGAATAATTAATTTCCTGTGAAGGTGTCCTATATTTTTACCCTTCTTTCCTACCACTGCAATTAAAATTCTGGCCCATGTGTTCCTTAATATACAACTGCACTAGCTTCTTCTCATGTCTCTTCCTACTCTGCTCCTCATCCCTCCTATGGTGCTCTAACTTTTAGTAGGGATAGGCTGGTAGTTTATCAGCTTTTCTGTTGTCTAAACAGAGAAAACAGGTGTTAAACCTCTGATGCATCTGTTCTCTCTCACAAAACTTTGTCCCTTTGAGAGCTCTTACTTGCTTGCTCTTTCTAATTCAGTTAAAACTGTCCCGAAGATTCAAGAGGGATTATGTGAGCCAAAGAATGTAGCGTACTGTGATCCTATAACCTTAATTTCCTTAGGAAACTGAACTAACCCCGTGTCTACTACTGGAGAGTGAATCAAATAAAAGCAGATGTGAATATTGCATTTAAAGCTTCTGGTCCTCAAATATGTGTAGATAATGTATTTACCTTAAACTTAATTTTAAAAATGTTTAAAATTTTCCCAAATGCAGTGACAAACATAGGAAACCCATAAGTTTCATTAACACTGTTTTTTCTTTTTGTTTGAGCCTAAGGAAACTTGAATTTCAAGTATTTAAATCCTGAAAATATCTATTTAAAAAGGACATCTGAAACATGATAAATGATTGTCTTTTTGTAAATAATATTTGAATTCACAGAAACTGATATTTCAACCCGCTTGTAGATTACTGTGTAGCTTTGTGTTATTGTAGTGTATGATTTGGCTATTATATGTCCTTTCTGCAAGGTTCAGTTACGAACTATCTTCTTTCCGTTTGGTATTTTTCAGTGAAAAAAGCAATTGAACTGAAATCAAGAGGAGTCAAGATGTTGCCCAACAAAGACAGCAGCCACAAAAATTCTGTCTGTAAGTTGCTTATACCATTATCTTTAGTGACTGCATGTATTTTTTGGAGTCCTGTTAAATACACAAATCAAAGAGAGAAGTGTTGGGAAGCTGTGATCATAAAATGATTTTTATGCTCTCGGTTGTCACTGAATTAGAACCCAGATGGTAATATTGAGGGTGAAGAAAGCAGAATACAGTGATGTAATGTCTGAAACATATGGGTATGTAGAAGAAAAAAAGATTTTATATATCAGTATATTTTATGATCGGTATATTTAGAATTCAGAAATGCAAGGTAAGTTAGCAAGTCCAGGCAGAACAGTGCCAAACAGACTTTATCACACTGTGTCCGGATGGCTGCCTCTCTCCAGTCCTGTAATACAGCACATCAGGAATTAAGAACTGCTCTATTTACCAGCTTTTCATGAAGATGAAGATCACAGCATCACCTTCATTGCATGCTTAGTGCACTCTGGAATGACATCTGTTTTGTCCCTCTGCACCTCTTTCCTCATATATAGTTTAAGGGTAAAATGAAGATGCTCTCTATGGGACTATGTGGATGTTATTTTTCTTGAGAATCACTTTCCCTAATAGCTGACAATCTGAGTATACACTGACAGCTCTTTCTTTATTAATCAGTCCAGTCTTTAAACAAGAAAAATAAGAAGATAATTTTCTGGTTTGGAAAGGATGGAATCCCTTAGCCTGAAAAAAGCCAGAGGGTGGTAAGCTGGTGCTCAGCCACAACTCATTGGAAGTAATTGTGTCATGACTGAGATGTCTTTGAATAAATTAAATATTCATGTAATAACATGGAACTCAATGGAGTAAACCCCAAACTATGTTTGCCTTATTGTGTGCTATTCTGCAAGTAGAGGGAGAAAGAATGTCTTGAAGGCTAATGTTGAGGGGGTCTGAGTTGCTCTCTGTGTTTCTGCAGTACATTGCTTAGTGCAGAATGTTTTGGTGTGCTCACTGGAACAGGAGAGGCATGAAAATTTTCTGCTTTAAATATTGCACATTTATGGTGTGGCACTCAAAAGGATCTTCTTTTGCAAGGTGTAGCAGAAAAAGTTGATCCGTGTCTTTGGTGTTTGTATCTGAATGGGTGATTATTTCATTATTTATAAGTTACTTCTGGGAGCTGTGTGATCTCTGCCTTACACTCTCAGAGCACATGCTGTCAAACCACAAAGTGGAAGTAAGACAGGCTATGGAAGAAATTATTATAAGGCAGTCTGCTGTTTACTTCAAATGTAATGTCTTTTGTCTTTTTTTTTCCTTTGTTCTTTGACGTATGAAGCTTTGTTTTCATGCCTCACTTTTCAACATAAATCTGAGTGCATTATTGTTATTACCATTACTTTCACATACATGAAGCTTATAAAAATAAGATTAAAATACAAACAGTTGGATTCAAATGTGTTTTGCTGTTCTTTCTGATGTAAACATTTAGTATTTAACCATTTTTCTTGCTAGTGATTATGTAGATGGAAAATAAGTAAATTAAAGATCTAACACTCTTCCCCATTTTTGTATGTTAGATCTTTTTAATATCCTCTCTCTATAACAGAAAGCTCACTTTTGCATTTTGGTGTATGGGGGTAGATAGAATGCAAATACCACATGGCAAATGATGTGAAAGCATGCCCTATGAACCCCAAAATCTACACTTTTCCTACAGCTCTTCCCCCGAAGCACAACTTGAGAGCTGCTGGAGAAAGTATTTTACAGTGGCACAACTGTGTTAGGATTTAGACAGAAAATATTTTCCACGTACTTAGAATTCTTTGTGGAGGTTTCCACAGTGTTTCGGTTGCATACAGTCATACCTCACTCGTTTCCTCCTGGACCTGCCTGGATTTGTGGATGTTTTCTTTCAACTGCTCTGCCATTCTCTATAAAGAGTCAGGCAGGAAAGCATGGCTTTGGGATATATGTGCCTTGATAGATTTACTGTGGGGAAAAGATCATTCTATATTGTGTCACTATGCAGGGAAAGAACAGGTTTCTTTGTTTGGTGAGTGGTTTTTTTCCTTTATCTGTACACCTGAAGGAAACAGTTACTAAGTTATCTGGTTGCCCAACTTCTCCTGCCAGCTACTTGCCTTTAGCAGTGGGCTGGATGCAGCTGAATCATGTTTAATTTATACAAGGAAATGGGAAAAGGATGGGAAGGATAGTTGAAATCAAATATGGTCATGGTTCATCCAAACTTTGAGCTTGGCAAAGTTTTGGAACAGTAGGAAGGCGGCAAGTAAATGGACAGGCAGTCCTGATAGTTACTTTTTCTGATTGGTCCTCATTAGTGCTTGAGCTGCCATAAACACCCACCAAATCCAGTGCTAATCATATTTCCCCTTGGTCATCTGAAGCTGGTCTTTCAGAGGAGCAAGGAGAGAGTTTTATTTATAAATCCGTTTAGGAGAAGCAAATCCAATTAATCTTGTTGGGTGTACATCTGTTTAGTTGCAGGCTCAGTCTGCTCACTTTTGTTCCCTTGCTTAATCATCTTAATATAGATATTATATTCCCAAAGGAAGTTACTTGATCTATCTTGCTATTGTCACTCATTCTTACATAGAATAAGTCTGCAGACTCTGTCCTTTTTTTTGTAAACTTTTTCTAAAACTACTATGACTATAGATTGCATTGTAACTCATTAGAGAAAAATATAGTTTGGACTGCTAGATCTTGTACAAATCTTTTCATGGTAATATTCCTGCCCCGCAATTCTGTCAGGGGGTTATTATCACCTCTAAACATCTGGGCATTATTTCTATAGTAGAGAGACTGTAAAAGGAGCATCCTATATATCCAGGAGGAGGGCCCTAATAAAGCACTTCAGGATGTAGTTTAGTGGTCATGGTAGTGTTGGATTGACAGTTGGACTAGTTGATCTTGGAGGTCTTTTCTAAGCTTAATGATTCTATGTTTCTATATTTCTTTGTTTCTATGATTCTATGAAGTGGGCCATGAGGAGAGCCCATCATTAGGCAACCACAGTCCTTATACAATGTTAGTTTTCTAGGCAAGTAGGAGACCCTTGTAATCTATCTTTTTAAGTCTAGCCTCTGATACTTAACAGGCAGTTAGAATTGGTCATTCCGTGAGTGCAGGTCTGGATTTCGTCAGGACACTAGTTTACAGAATATTGGGAGGGCAGGGCCATAACCACAGACTTGCTACTCAACACCTCTGTGAATCTTTGGCCCCTGTGTGGCCTGCAGCAGCCCTGGGGCAGAGCAGGGTTAGGAAAGCAGACAGCCCTCACAGCCCTCGGTCTCCCCAGCCCTAGTGCTGCAGTCACAGGGCAGCCTCCCAGTTCCTGACCTCCTCACCAGCAGAAGGACAGAGCACGGGGGAATGCAGCAAACTCATGGTAAATGCCAAGGAAGTTCAGTGAGGTGAGACCCATCACATAAGGTGGAAAGTGGAAGTGCTTATAAAGTTTATGTGTGTGCCTGCAAATCTGCCAGTGCAATAGCACTAGGAGGGGAAGGCAACATCGAAAATGAAGTGTCTGGGAGAACTCATTTCCCAAATTCGTTCTTGTCAAAATGCAGTGTGGGTGGGGGCGCAAGCCACAGAACACAGCAAACTGTACGGAACGTCCACATTCTGGAGTAGCAACAAAGTTTAACAGATGAAGTCTGAGTGATACTTTAGAAATTATGGCATTCCTATTGCACCATGTTAACAGTTTTTAGTAATTACTGAGTATTGAGCAGCTTAACCTTACTTTGCAAAATGTTTACTAGGTGAAGTACTATGCTTTACAAAATGAGAGATCTGTATGTATTCACTGAGTAAAAACCTCTTAAACTTCACTGAAGCAATTTCAGCATACCAGAATACCAGAAAAACACACGTTGAATGGTTTGAAGAGCATAATTTTAGTGTAAGATTAATACATCCTCTGAAAGCTCAGCTACAGAGTTTATCTAAACAGTTCTTCAACATGCTGACAAAAAGAGCTATTTTAAGACAATGATTTTTGCCACGTAGAGCTAAAGAACAACTGAGTTTACAGACTAAATATTGATTGCTTGCAGCACATTAAGGTGAATTAATGGCACAAGATGTTGAAACTATAGTGATTAATACCAAAACAGGATTACGTTGCTAATACTGTGTAAGAAGGAAAGAATGACAGCAGTCATTTATTTTGTTATTGAGTAACTGGCAAAATTGGCCTAGTACATTGCAATGTAAAGTTAAAAATATGTTCATGGCAAAATTTTAGGATGGAATGTTGTTACTTGCCAATGGATTCCTTGTGTTTTAAATAAATTGGCAATTTCATCTTCTTGACATTTGGCTACTGGTAAATTTACTTTGATAGAAGCAAAATGATGACTGGTAAAAGTTTTGCTCTTCAGTTAATGAGCGATTATTTCCTTAAGAAAGACAATATTGGACTAAATAGTTGCCCATAATAGCACAGTATTCTAACTGGTTTGTTCTTAGTAAAGAGCAATTTGTGTAAGGACTTTGTATTTTGAAGCAATCAGTACTTCGAAAATAATTGAAAAAACAATGTGCATTCAACTTAAAAACCCATTTCTTATTTCATTTGAATTTTCACAGACTGTCATGTGCTGTGTAGGGGTCAAATCACAAACGAGAAATACTGTTAAATATTCATTGTTCTGACAGTTTTTGGTCTTGAAATTAAACCAAACAAACTGATAAAACACCACCAAAACTATCTCACTCTCTAAAGTTATATTCTAATCTTACATAGATTTAAACAAATCAAATATAGCATCTAATGCTTTATGCTTAGTTAATTTAAGAAAATTTGCATTGGTGATGAAATTGTTCAACAATGAATATGATGTGAAGTAAACCACCTAAGTAATTATAGGCAGTTGTGTAACAAAAAATCCTATGCTTTTGATCTTGTATGCTTTAGAGCTCTCATTAGGCAGTCTGTTTTTCACTGTGAGTATTTCAAATATTACATGAAAGTATATTTTAAAATATGAAGATATTACCTAAATATGAACACTAAGATAAAAAAAGAGCAATATTAGAAATTTTCTTTTTTAAAAAACAACAGCATTCTGCTGGCAAGATTTTTTCTGCTAAAATTCTTCAGGCCTGTGCCCCTTCAAGTAACCATGAACTTACAAGCACCTGAGAAATAAATGTAACATACATCTATTTGTTTGGTTGTTCTCACTGCCAGCTTATACATGTAAAGCAAATATGGAAATGCTGGCAGCCTGCAGGCTTTTTATTCTGGGGCACACAGTAGTTTTTGTAAGTTTTTTGGAACAAGACTTTGGGGGTTGTTTACCCTGTTGTGACACACAGGTGATAAGCCATTGCTTCCAAAAAAAAAAAAAACAGGAAAGCGACAAGAAAAGAAGAACAGTATATCAAGAGACATACTAATCTTTTTTGAGGGAAACACTCTAGCATTGTGTTTTATGGTATTATCTGCTTTGTGTCCTTCGAAAAAGAGAAATTTCTGATTGCAAATCTTAGAATTTCCCTTCACAAATACCAGAGTCTTTTAAAAATTTCTGATTACTGGATATATCATAAAGCACTTCAGTACCAGGGTGAAAAGTGACAGGACTCATCGATAGCTCTTTTTTGACCTTTGTTAAGCATCTGTTCAGCATCTTCCATATTTTATGGCATATATACTCCTTTTCTCATTAGGCAAACAGAGACCTTTGCCAAAATCTTCTTTACCAAGAAAAGGATTTGAAATACCTACATGTAAGATTGAGATTCCTCAAAGGAAGCCAAACCAGAAGACTGTTGTGTGCTGAGATCAATGTGGAGACACCTCTTTCCCATTAGTTTCTATAGGAATTCTCTCTGAAGATCTCAGGATTCTCAGTGGAAGTTACTTTGTGCTCGTGTGTTGTGTTGTATTACATTAATTTACAGGTGCGGAAAGGATCTTTATTTATAAGTGCTCAATCAGAAACTTCCTAAATGTCTACAGAGTGTCATAAACTCTCCATCCTTTTCAGCCATGAAAGCTATTTTTCTTTCTTTAAAATCACATAGATTGAAAAAGCATTTTTCAAGTTTGCATTTACATTGAGCGTCTCTGCAAATAAGAAAGAATTGTTTATAACTTACTGATATATTAATTACAATATTAGGAAAAATAAGGCTTAAACAACTAAGATTTGTGGACCTAGCATGTCTGCAAATATCTAATTCTATTTGAAAAAGCCTTTTTACAGAAATCCTGAGCATATGTTAAATGTTCATTAAGGGAGAATCCTGCAATCTTTAGTATTAAAAATATCCTTGTTATATATATATACGGATATATATGTTTACCTACATACATATCTAATTTTAGATAAATACATAACTTGTATTTACACCATTTGTCATATATCTAATATGAGATCAATTAATCTATTCCCTCCTTTACTGAGTATTAAAAGATGAAATTGAGCAGTAGTAAAAAATAACTGCAGTTATTATTAACCTCTAATAGGTTATAAATCTTTAATAAAACAGGAGGGATAATTACCCTGATACACTTTGTCCTGTCATAGAATGTAATAATACAAAGTCACCCAAGTGTTACAGGATTTAGGATCTTCAGAGAAGATAAGTATCCCTGTGCAATTAAATTCTGCAGTGCTATTTTACTAGATTGCATAAATTGCTTCATAAATCAGGTTAGTATATTATATTTGGCATTTCTAAATAAGCCTTCATCATGCCGAGAGTTTAAATATCTTTTAAATGCTATCCAAAAATCTTGCTGCGAAAGAACCACTGCCTAAATACATTTGAGAAGGAGAGTATCACTTGTTGCTATGGCAAAACAAGGTGCTTCATCAATTATTTAATACATCATTTGCATATACAATTTGTAAAATAACGAGAAGAAAGTATCTATTAAAATATGTAAAACAAGATGTAATCTGATTGAATTATGGATGGTTAAAATGAATTGTTATCCAGCTAAGAAGCTGAAACTGCTATTAAATAATTTTCATATACAATTATAGAACATTACTGATTATCCTAACTGAATGTTCATACTTTAGTCTACATTGACATTGAATTCTGTTATTTTCAAAGTCAAAGACTTAAGAATAAGCAACCTGCTTTTAGCAATTAAATTCTGTATAAATTAGCTATTCATATGAAATTTAAATATAAACCTTAATACTTTTATATAGCTTTGTTGGCTTAACTCCCATGCTCAGCTCTGTTAAAAATATAGATGTGGGCAGTAAACAGGTTGGCAAAACGAAGTCTCTGTAGATTCAAATAATATAGGTAAACTATGAAGGTATTCAGAACTTGTACAAGTGAATTCAGACTTGAACATAAAAAACATTAAAACAACTTTAATTGAAAGTATGACACTGCTCTATGCAGTGAAAGTGTGTTGCAGAATATATATACCCTCACTGTCAACTCCTGTGGACATATCGGAGACATCCCATCCCATGTCCTGCAAAGAGATTTCCACTTTCCACAGAGGTTAATATTGTAGTTTTAAAAGTTTAACACCAGCTGCATAGTACATGCACGCTGAATATGTGTTAAGAATCCTGGTTTTCTAAATCCAGGTTGTAGGAAATAACATCAAGAGTTTAATGGAAGGCTTTAGACTATTTTCCTTCTTCAGATTTTGCTCTTT
This sequence comes from Apaloderma vittatum, assembly GCF_000703405.1. Taxonomy (NCBI): domain Eukaryota; kingdom Metazoa; phylum Chordata; class Aves; order Trogoniformes; family Trogonidae; genus Apaloderma; species Apaloderma vittatum. Next base: position 11,355 of record NW_009721252.1, read on the forward strand.
ATATTGTGAAAGACCTTGGAAAATAATTTTAACTGTGTTGGCATAGCATCTCAGTGTCTGTTTTTAGCCTATCATGCTAGAACATTTCTATTCCTGCAGCTCTTCCGAGCAGAACTACAAAATTCTGGTGTCAGTTACATTTGGAACAGAGGAATTTTGTTAGGTGACCGCGAATTTCTCAGCTTCAGATCCGTTTGAGTCCACTACTCTTTTCTCACTTGGAAAAAGGGAAGTAAAAAATTTACACAACGCTTCAACAGCTCAATCAGTTGAGCATGGTGCTGACAACGCCGAGCATGGTGCTGACAACGCCGAGGTCGTGGGTTCGATTCCCATTCGGTCCCCATGTGTTTTTTTTTGAATTGGACCAAAAGCCTAAGAAAAAACTAAAATGGAAGTATATACATTACGTTACATTTTGAAGGGAAGGACTAGTTCCTGATTTAGAGGAAGGGAGTTATTCAGCAACATGTGTCCTTCGACTGAAATTGATAGAACAGATTGTTCTTTAGAAAAGGAAACTGTAGTTACTCGACTACATAATTTAAAAAAAAACATAAACACAAAGAGCAATCAAAAAAAATCCCAAAACACCTGGCTGAGTTTTCAATTGCATGATCAGCTCTGGGGCCAAAAACATAAGAAAGACATGGGCCTGTTGGAGCAAGTCCAGAGGAGGATCCTGAAGATGATCAGGGGGCTGGAGCACCTTTCCCTATGATGACAGGCTGAAAGAGTTGGGTCTGCTCAGCCTGGAGAAGAGAAGGCTCTGGGGAGACCTTATAGTGGCCTTCCAGTACCTGAAGGGGGCCTATAGGAAGAAAATGGAGAGACCCTTTATCAGGGAGTGTAGTGATAGGACAAGGGGTAATGGTTTCAAACTGAAAGAGGGTAGATTGAGATTAGATATTAGGAAGAAATTCTTTTCTGTGATGGTGGTTAGACACTGGAACGTGTTGCCCAGAGAAGTTGTGGATGCCCCCTCCCTGAAAGTGTTCAAGGCCAGGCTGGATGGGGCTTTGAGCAACCTGATCTAGAATCATAGAATGCTAGGGGATGGAAGGGACCTCTGGAGACTATCTAGCCCAATCCCTCTGCCAGCGCAGGATCTGCTAGGACAGGCCACACAGGAAGGCATCCAAGCAGGTTTTGAAAGTCTCTAGAGAAGAAACTTTCTGGTCAGCCTGTTCCAGTGCTCCGTCACCCCCACAGTAAAGAAATTTCTCCTTATGTTGAGGTGAACTTCCTGTGTTCTAACTTAAACCCATTATTTCTTGTTCTGTTGCTGGGCAGGACTGAAAAGAGATCGTCGCCTTCCTCTTGACACCTACCCTTCACATATTTATATATGTTAATAAGATCCCCTCTCAGCCGTGTCCTTTCAAGACTAAGCAGCTCCAGTTTCTCAGTCTCTCTTCATAGGAGAGATGTTCAAGTCCCTTAATCATTGTCGTAGCTCTCCATTGGACTCTCTCCAGTAGGTCTCTGTCTCTCTTGAATTGGGGAGCTCAAAACTGGACACAGTATTCCAGATGTGATCTCACCAGGGCAGAGCAGAGGGGGAGGACAACTTCACTAGACCTGCTGGACACTCTTTTCTTAAGGTGGCCCTTCTCAAGGCAGAGGTCTTGGAACTCGATGGTCTTTAAGGTTCCTTCCAACCCAAAGGATTCTATGGTTCTATGATTCTATGATGATTCTGTGATCGTATGTCAGCATACTCAGAAAAGAAGGGACTGTAAGTGTGGTGCTCTGGCTTGTGTGTGTTCCTCTACCATATCACCTGATCTCAGGTAAGAGTGACAATCACTTTGCCATATATCAAAGTAATTTAAGTTTTATAATGTATGATGGCAATCAAAAAGGCTTAATTGTGAAAACTTTTAATCTAGCAGGAAATAATTATATCTCAAAGTTCATATTCTTCTGCTAATATAACCATTTATTTGATTTCTGTCACCTTACTGTCACAATATTTTCTGCCTCAGGCTCCTAACATGAAAGAAGTTCTCTTGCATAGGCATAAGAGATGTGTGAAAAATGTATGCGTTTCTTGCCTAGTTTAATGCTTTTGAACTGAACTCTGATGTTCAATGAGGAGCTATAAAGTCAGTGAATTATCAAATTAACATAAGCAAAACAGTATGATTTCTCTAATCCAACATTTCCTGTGGTGTGTATTATTTTATGCAGGATGCTACTTTTTATTGCCATATCAGCTTCTCCTTCATGTTTTTGAAGTCACGTGGGAAACCTATTTTGTACTGAGAAGTCATGTTTCTTTTTCAGTTCTACCAGACTTTGTTTTCAGAAGTGTGAAAATGCATCTGCAGTACCAAATAGCAGAGTCTCCTTTGTCATAATTGACAAGCATTTATGTCAAGAAAAAAAAACCCAGCACGAAGCAACAGCACCAGTTTGGACATTACTCTATTGTATCTATGAAATAAATTAAAAATTGAATTCACTTCTTTGCTGATAAAAGTTCAAAGGCACTTAAGTTCTTATGATATAATTTTTGTATTCTTTTCTATGTTGTTTTTCAGTTAAATTTATCTTAGTCAGTTCTGGTCTAGTCCTGAAGCAGAAGTGCTGATATGCAAGACAGGCTTTCTTATGAGAAAGGATGAGACTTTCTGGAGAGGCAGAGCTTGTATCTCACACCACTGTTGTTATAAAAACAGAAAATGCCCTGATTTTCAGTCAGGTTTGCTATAAAGTAATTTTTCTGGTTTTCAATATTTCAGTTCTTATTCTCCCATTGCTCTTTGTCTTATCGTATATAGTGCGTCTTAATTTTGTTCAGAGCAGACACTATGGTGCGGTGTTTCAGATTTGTGACCAAAACAGTGTTGATAACAAACCAGATTTGTCACAATTGCTGGTCAGTGCTTAAACAGTGTCCAGGCTTTTTCTTTTTCTCATTCTGCCCTTCACAGTGAATAGGCTGGGAGTGAGCAAGAGTTTGGGAGGGGACACAGCTAAGACATCTGTCCTAAATTGACTGGGTCATTTTTCCATGCCATATGATGTTAAGTTTGGCAATGAAAACTATGGATAGTCTTTCTAAAGATAGTCATTGCTAGGAGGCTGGCTGGGCATTGGTCTTCTGAGGGTGAGAGAATGAGTGATGGAACGTACTTGGGAGGGAGCAAGTGATGCATTTACATCACTTTGTGTTTTTTTTCTTTTGTTTTTTTTCCTTTCACCTATTAAACTGTCTTTTTTCCTCATTTTTATCCATCCAGTACTCTCCTATATTCCTCTGGGCAGTCGATGAAGGAAGTGAGGGGCTGGTGGGTGCTTAGTTGCTGACAGGGATCAATCCACCACAGTATAGAAACATTTTGCTCACCATCACGTAATTCCTTTACCAAATTAGTCTCTTCTGAAGCTCTTGGCTCGTCCTATGCTATAGCCCAGTTGTAATGTCATGTTTTTACTCCTTTATGTCTTTACACAGTCATGTTTTAGTACCAGACACTGCCCAGAGAGCTTCAGTCTGCCTCCATCTCGTTATTCCTTCAGTCCTCCCATCTGCTATTCTCTCTTCTTACCTCATTTCTCTACCCAGCTCTCATTTATGATTATCGACCTCTCTCTATGCTGTTTGCCATTCTTCTCCCTAGCTATCTGTGTCTTTCTTTTCCATAACACTTTTCTCTCTTGTCAAACTTTACTGGTTCTTTCAAACTTTCTAACAGTTGTCTTTAAATCCAGCTCTTGCTCCCTCTGTATTTGAGTCAGGCAACTGCCTTCTCCTCTCAGGAAGGCCTGGTAGAAGAAGTGTAGGTGGTTGTACAAGAAAGACGTGTGTAACAGCTCTCAGTTCAGCATCTGAAAATCAGAACTGGATTTTCATTGGTCTCTGGAAATGGAGAATATTGCAGGGATTGTACACTTCAAAGTCTTTTAGGTCTCGTTAGATTTGACATTTATTTGGGAGGTACTTACTAAAACCTGTTTCTGTCAATCACTTTGAATTATTGTTTCCCAAAGGCCTTCCATTTGGCCACTTTTAGTAAATGTTGGAATAGTAAAATGCACATCCTTGACACAAAGGTCACTTTCACAGAAAGTATAAGTTTTGAAGTATGGTTGTGCTAATATATTTCATGTAAAAGGTCATCTTCATTTTTTTAGTGTGGTGAACTGTATTTATCTCATATTTCTCTCAAAAGTGAATAAGATATATAAGCATTAATAATTTCAATTTAATAATATTTAAACAAGAATAAATAAATCAGTCCAAGGTAGACACTTTAAAATTAAAATTTAAGCCCCAACAGCCTCTGTTTGATAAAGATATGTACAAGTAAAAGAAGAGTTTTAAAAAAGACACTGCTGAGCAACTTTAAACAGTTGAAAAAATCAGCCCTGCCTATAAAAGTTATCTGTTCTTTGTTCCAGTGTTGCCATCCACTGACGTCCATTCCCTAAAAGGTATAATTAGATATTACTTCTTCAGGCTTTAGAGAAGTATTATACAACCTCACTGAAGAACTGCTCAAATATTCAGGATAAGTGTTACAAACATTTGTGAACTGAAGGCATGGGAACCCAAAATTCACTTTTTGGGGAAACTAGTAAAGCATATAGAGAGAATATAAGGGATAAAGCAAAGACTACATATTTCCTTTGATGTTTTTCATTAGAATTTTACAAAAAGAAAGTACAGAAGTATGAACTAACAATATAGTTTAAGGCTCATAAGGAAAATACTTGGCAAAAGAAGAGACAGATCTGTCCAGTTATCTGGAATTGGATTATGATGTTGGAATTCTCCAGTACTATGGCATTCCTTAATAGACATTGTATGCATTAGATACAAGTACACCAGTCCTTTGGCCAACTTGCATCCCTATTGCTTAGACCATATCTAAAATGTCTAATCTAATAGTAAAGATTTTAATCCTCTTTCTCATAATACATTTATATGCAAAATAATAACATCATGCTATAGTTATATTGGAGAAGCATACTGGCTTCCTTTCAAAAAAAGTAGGAGCAATCTCAACGAGTGACCTGTTGTTACTGCTAATGCCATACACTTATAAAAATTCCAGATTCCTTTCTCATCAAAATGTATTTACGTTATATTGAATTAATGGTTTTGGTAAAAATGAAAACCTAGTCCTAGTTTTTCATATTGCTGGTAATGTGTTCTCTCTGGCTGTTAGTAGTCCTGGCTAATGGTGTAGGCAGACTGTGCTTAAAGGGACAATAGAATTACAATGTGTATTTTCCTTTCATTTTTCTATTTTATTTCTTGTGTAGACAGAATGAAATGTGTGTTAAGGCAGTTTAAACTGTATGCTAAGCAGGTACACATTATTTTGCCTACCTCAACAATCAGCTAAAACTTTTATATTTATCTCTACAATGGAGGCTCTTGGCACATTCGCTCTTACTGAAAGCTCTTTAATTGATAAAAGCTCAGTGAGAATTCATGGGTGCCTCATGAGCCCCAGCTGCCTTCTACTCCCCCTTGCAAATGGAGCTGCTCTTCCCTTGGATTGGTGGAGTGGCCTGATCAGCCTTGGTGCTGGTTTAATGTCAAGAAATACATTGAGAACTCAAAGATAATTATTGTTGTTAATATTGTTGTTAATTTTGTGTTCCACAAAAATATTAGGAAAAACTTTTTGACAGTGAGGGTGACAGAGCACTGGCACAGGCTGCCCAGGGAGGTTGTGGAGTCTCCTTCTCTGAAGATATTCAAAACCTGCATGGACATGTTCCTGTGTGATGTACTGTAGGTGATCCTGCTCTGGCAGGGGAGTTGGACTAGATGATCCTATGAGGTCCCTTCCAACCCCTGACATTCTATGATTCTATGATTCTGTGATATTGAAAAACTGTACAAATGTCTATATGCATAAGTGAACTAAAATGAGTGCCTCTTCATGGGCACAGAAAAAAACACAAACATCTTTTACGGGAGAGTTGGAGGACAATTCCTTTTCTGGATCTAAGAGTTATGGGATGCATAACATCAGAGAATTAAAGCACTTACAAGAAATATATGGGAAAAAATAATTTTTAACATCAGAAAAGCTATATATATTGCACTGATATTATTCTAAAATGATGGTTGCTTAAATCATTATTCTAAGGCTTAATTCTGAAAATGAAAGTAAACTAAAATTTGGTCTAAGGCAAAAAGCCCTAACTTCATTTGTGAAAGTTACAGAGTACAGGAAAGAGGCACTTTAGCTAGACAGCATTGACTATTCCTATCTGTAACATTGTAAACAGGTTCACTTTGGATGATATTTTCCAAATAATTATAAGTAAACCACATATTTATTTGTATACATATTTTAGAAATTCATTACTAAAGGTTTTTAACTTATGCTCTTTTGAAAAAGAAAAAAAGAAAGCCTTGTTAGCTTCAATTTCACAGTGTTTTAACTGGAAAAAAAAAGTCATAAAAGCTTAACTATAAAGACTTGAATGGTTGTATAGCTATTTAGAAATCCCCATAGACAAAAGGCTGCACACCATTACCTGTAACTGCTTAGCTGAGGAAAAGTAACAACTTTGCATCCAAAAGAAACAGGGCATTTGAGACCTCATGAAACAATATACATGCAATATCAGTGCAAAATATGTGCCCCTTGCTTCTCATGGTTTATACCCTTGGTGTCACACAGCAGAGTAGAGCAGGCTCAGCCTTTCAGTACAGTGACAGTGGCATCAAAAATTCGTGGCACATTTGCAACAGAGAAAGAAAAGAGGTAGAAATGATAATTTAAAGAAAATAGACTGACAGTTCTAAGTTGTTTTGTAATTGTATATGTCTACATTCTTCAAAAGGTAGAGCACTTCTGCTAACAAGGTTGGCAAAAAAAAGAAAAATATTTATCGAGAGGTTAACATCTAAAATCAGTATTGTTGTTCACATACTTATTTTTTGACAGTTCCTTAGCAAAGTCTCTGTTGGTCCTTCTTTTTGAACAGAAAAAAGTTATCAAAATGTATCAGATTATATGGGAAACACCAGTTTCTACATCAAAGATATTTTCAACAGGGGAAACCTGGTTTATGGCAGTTGCATAATGAGTCCTCATTTTAAATATATGATGACTAAAAAATATTACCAAGAAGAGAGGTTAAAATGCTTGAAATTAGTTTGCTTTTACAGAATTTAAAAAAACAAAGATGACTTCAGATTTCTCTTATTAATGATGTTTAGTTTAATAAGATTAGTTTGCATAATAACCTTGTAGCTAATCAGACTTTTAAAGCCTTTGTGATACTATCTTTGCGTTGTAGAGCCCAAATGATCATAATGATCATTGTGTACTATAGTTTTACTTCATTGCTTTACATCAAACTGAAATTTCCCATCTTTTATTGAAATGTAGGGAATTACAGAGCCAGTTCCCATGAAGATATTTATTTAACAACATCTTGGAGCCAGAGAAAGTGATGTGGTGTCCTTCCCTCCTGGAACAATGCCCTGACCACCAGGCTAGAACCATTCAACTCTAATTTTCTGACTTCATTGTAAAGAATTGAAAAGGTTTTTAAAAAACCCTATTTCAGAATTATTACTAGCCTAGTAGCTATGGAAATCATATAACAACAGTAGTTACAGGTATCTGATCAAGTCAGAGGAAGAAACAGGAATTTTTTTTTTTTTTCCTGGAGTTAGTATTCTACGCATACAAGAACTGAACAATACTATATTTGGCTGCATATTATGAATCACAAATATGCCTATTAAACTGTTTCTGGGTTTATTTATATCAAACATTCCCCTTAATAATTTGATGGTTTAGGTCATAGAAAATTGAGAAAATACAACAGTTCAATGTTAAGTTGCTATCCCTTTGAATTCAAACATGAGTAATATCTATAATATTAACATTTATGATGCTTGTCATCTTTTATTTGAGCAATCTCTTTCCCAAAAGTCAGAATTGTGGAACTGCAAGTGCTGAAGAACTCCTGATTATTTGTAGGTGGTGGAATAAAGTAATTCTTCCATGAATATTATTCCTGAGATCTTAATGGTTGGTGAAGATTCAGCCTTAGACATAATTTTCTAAATGTTATGAGCAAATAGTAAGATGGGTTACACCATCACATTATTATTTGTAACCAGACTTCTCAAAGCCAACTGAGAGTTGCCATATCTCTGAAATGCTCTGAGGCACTGCCTTGACTCCAGAACTGGACTTCTAAAGTCGTTTTAGGATGTACATGTTTATAGTGTCTTTATGATTGCCCTGCTACTTAGCTAGAATGGTAGTTTTGGTTCAGAAGTGTGAAGCTGAATTGTGAATGTAGAACTGTGCTAGCAGAGCTCTAAATCTTTTGCGTCAAAATTCACATCCAGCTGTCTTGGAGCATGGGCATCATTGTACATAGAACAATTCAGGTTGGAAAAGACCCTTGGGATCATCGAGTCCAACCATTGACCCTACACCACAAGTTCACCCCTAAACCATTATCACCCAACACCACATCTAAGCGACACTTGAACACATCCAGGGATGGCGACTCAACCACCTCCCTAGGCAGTCTATTCCAGTGTCTGACCACTCCTTCTGTGAAGAATTTCTTCCTAATGTCCTGCTTAAACTTGCCCTGTTGCAACTTGCAACCATTCCCCCTGGTTCTGTCCCTAATTACCTGTGAGAAGAGACCAGCACCAACCTCTCTACAATGTCCCTTCAAGTAATTGAAGAGCATGATGAGATCCCCCGTCAGCCTCCTCTTTGTCAAACTGAACACATCCAGCTCCCTCAGTTGCTCTTCAGCAAAAAAACTTTGCAGACATACTTTATCCAGTAATAAGGCAAATCATAAACACTTTATAATAAATTCAAGGAAGCAAAATTCAGGGATTTTTATTATGATTATGATTATTATCATTATCATCATTATTATTATCATCATCATTTGAAAGAAAAAATGACACAAAGTTATTAAGGTCAGTTTGACTTACAAACGTCTCTGATATAATCCAAATTCAGCTATTCCTAAGACATAGCATTTATTTCTATACTTGTAATTCATCCATTTTCATATTTTTAAGCCACTTGCATAATTCACCACGTACATGCATCAAAACAGACCCTAAATCTAAACCTAGAAGAATGAAAGTCAGTTCCAATTTTCCTCACAGTAACACAGTTAAAGTTTCTTCTGTAGGAATTCTTCTTCATCCTGTTAAATGCTCGTGCAGAGAATACTACAGTACAAATATATAAATTTATGATGGGTACACAATGCATTTTTCAGCATCCTCTTGGGATCACCCTGTTGTACCGTATGCTAACATCCAACGACAAAATTGGTAGGAAACATAATCTAACTCTTTGTGCTGATCAAAGATGACCTGTATTATGAAACCCCTGTAACCAACTCTGGTGTGTCTTCCAGGTCATAACACTGCCTGCCAGGGTGAAAATTAAGCTGTGTAACAAACTGCACACAGTATAAACTCCTTCCAATGACTGAGAAACAGAAACTGGTTTTAAATCTTGCATATGTGATAAGAGCACATTTCTTGACAAAGATAACTGAAACTTAACGGTTTTTCTTACACTATCTGAAGAAGAATAAAATGAAATGTATCCAGAGGTTAATTATAAGTTGCTTTGTATTTATTCCTGGCTGTAACCTTGTAAAGGCACTCCATTAGAGTTGTAAGAATATGACAGCTTTAATTTCATCTCATGGATTACTTCTAACAAACTGTTTTGAAAGAGAGGTATACTTTGAAGTTAAAGTTTGAAATTATTTACTTTTTTGGTGGCTTATAAATATTTTCTCTTGGTCTTACTTCATGCAAAGCCTCACAGGAAAATAAAAATCTGATTGTTTTCTTCTTTCTTTCTTTTTTTTTCCCCTATATGTTTTTTCTTTCTTGGAACAATATTTGCTGGTTTTTTTTTTGTTTGTCTTCCCTCTCTTCTGTTATCAGGCTGAGGCAAGATTTTATTTTGCATCTCGTTCCCCTGTTCTGTGCATGTATGACTTTGGGGATGGTGTTCATGCTTCATTTTTCTGTGGTGGATGTGAAATAATTCCTCAATATACCATCTCAGAAATCTCTTTTCCACAGTAGTTTCTCATATTCTCTCTTTTCCAGCATAATCTAAGATGGACAGGGAAAAGCTTTGGTTGTAAGATGAAGAATATGAACTATACTAGCTTTAATGGTAGTTATTCAACTTAGTATAGCTACTCAAAGTACTCATTTAGTAAGTCCTCTTAACTGTTCAAAATTCTTGGGCTTTTCTTCCTGTATTTTGGATACTTGTCCTCCACTTAGCTTTCAGACTTTTTTGTACTCAGAAGTCATCCAGTAGATGGGTTCTTAGATTCTTAAACCATCTCTTTCAAGATATACTAAAAAAAACATTGCCTTTAACTTTCTCTTAATACTTCTTGCTTCTGTTTTTGAACTGTGAAGGTAGTGTAATGTCTTTGAAGCAGCAGTCCTAGTTTCATGATGATAAAAATAACTAATCCTAGGAGACTGCTTTATTCTTCAAACCATTAATGTATAACTTCTTTTTTAATGAAGTTTGCAATTAATGTTTCTTGATGTGGGTTTTTTGTTTGTGTTTTTTTCCTCTTTTTGTCACTTTTGTCTGATGTGACCTTGCTATAGATTATTAATATGCCTTATATTCAGCAGTGTTTGTATTTGGTTCAATAAAGTGTCCTTCAAATCCTAGGGTACTCATAAAGGTGATGGCCACTCTGAGATTGAATAAGCATCCTCGTCTTGTGCCAGAACTATGTTTAAATGATATGAGATACTATTTTGTTTTACACTGACTGGCCTTACTGCTTTAACCTCGTCATAATGACGTAAGATGTGTTTAATCTGTTTGTATGACCTCTTTTATCTATGAGTTCTGTTTAAGCCAGTGTGCATGCAGTTTGATTTTGTCATAGCATCAGCCTTGTACAATTCAATAGTCCCCCAGGAAAGCAGATGGAAAGGTGGAATTAAAAATATGGCTAGTTATTTTTAGAAATTTTACATTTTTGCTGTTAGGCTTTCTTCTGCCTTTCCGTTAGGTGTCCTTTAGCCTTTCAGCATTCCCTTCTTGCCTATGATGAAGCAGTGAAGGCTTGCTGCTTTGCAGGGGAAGGGAGACAAGAGCAGGGAGCAATAACAAGGCAGGCGTGAGCAATGCCTGCACTATCAAAAAGAAGTCAGGACATGAGATGGCAAGTCCTTACTGGGATTAGGGCCAGGACCAGTTCGGGATCAGAGACAGTCCAGCCACCACCCAGCCAGGCCTCAGTGCAGAGGCAGATTTGAGGCCAAGCCAAAGAGGTCAATCCAGAGTGGGTACTGGGGAGGTCCAGGTCAGAGCCCAGGCACAGCTGCTGCACAGCTGCAAGGCAGCACAGAGAGACCTGGTGGTGCAGCCATAGCTTAAGAGAACTTCCCAAGGAAGAAGAGGCAGGCCCTCACTTCTGATGTTTTTCTCAACTGCTTTTCCCAGCGGAGAGTGTGGCCTTGGGCTGAACCAGTTCAACTCTGACTTGGCGAGCCAAACTCTGAGAAGGGCGATATGCTCAAGATATCAAGGGGTCACAGAGTGTTGCCTCACCTGCCTGAGCTTTGTGAAATCCTGTGAATGGCCAGACATTATGTTTGGAATAGCATAAATGAACCTGTAGTAGCACCCAGCTATGCTTCAGCTGTTTTTTTTGGTATTTCTGCTTTTTCTACTTCTGTTTTCGTGTATGCACAAAGACCTTTATGTAAAGCTGGGGGTTTTTTTGTTTGTTTGTTTTTTTTTTTTTGTAATTTATGTCTTTCATTCCCAGAATCTTCTCACATCCCTTGGGAAACCATTGCTTAATAAATGCTGAAAACTTCAAAGTATGAGATAGTTAAGGAAAAATCCTCTTTGGTGTATATTAGAAAAGTAAACCAAAAAGAGTGTGCAGCATAAAAAGTCAGGGTTTAGAACAGCATTTTATGGGTTTCAAAGTATGATAGTTATACCTCCCAAATGGAGTCTTCTAGTATTTTTTATGCCTTCTGTTTGATTAATAAATGAGGAGTAATTGAACAGAATTAGCAAAAAGTCATAAAGAAACAATTTTTAATTCTTCTAATTCACTAAAAGCTTATATAGCTGCAAAGTACTATTTGTCCAACAATGGCAAAGAAATTGACTTTTTCTTCTCTTTTTTTTTCCCCAGTAGGTTAATTTAGATGTTTCCCTAGGTGTTTGTCAAAATGAAAATTATGTTCTTTAGCAAGAAAGTTAAATTTCATTAGTTTTAAAACTACAGAATATCAAATAAAAGACATAGTGAGTTTTAATTATTGGATTTATTTTTCCCCTGGGTAATGTACCTTCTTTTATTCCTGTCAAATTTTAGGCCTAAGAGATATACTTACAAGTGAGTAAAACGCATGAATGGGTATACTATAGTAAAGGACAGTTGTTGTACCTAATAGAAACATTTTAAATGTACAGAACTCTGAAGAGAAGGTTCTGTTTTATTGTGCTCTTTCTATATATACGCATATAATAATACATATAATAATTAACAATTATATATGTTACTTATATTGATACATAAATATATTGCAACATATATTTATTTTATACAATATGTTTGTTATTAAATTATAAAATGTTTTTATTTGTTCAAATGAGTCTATATTAAAACATGTAATGATTTATAGTTTTTGCTCTATGCATCAATTTTAATACTATAGGCCACAATATATCACTTGTACTTCAGATTTTAAGAAGTAGTGTCACTGAAAAATGATGCTGGAAATGTAGCACAGTCAAGCTGTTTTACTGAAAGGCAAGCTGTGGGAAGATCTCTGTACTTTAATACTTTATCTCTTAACTGTGTTCAGTCATTGAAAACAGTGAGTTTATTTTATCTCCTTCTGGAATCAGGAAAAGTTTTGATCCAGGGAAAGTGGGGGGGATGCCAAAAAAGGAGTATTCCTTGGTGAAAATCATTTCACCTTCTCTTGTCCTGTATGTGTAGGGCAATGTACCTGTGCCTGATCATATGAAGAGATCTCCAGTATTTTCCATCCTTTTACATTCTTTTGATCCTACATCTGGCTTTAGTCAATAGTATTTCTGCTTTGCCTTTAAGTACCACAATTTGTTACAGAAAAATTGTAATAGTGCTATAATTTCAAAATGACATCAAATCATAGTGCTCAGTGGGAGGCTTAGTGCATTTCTATGGAGCAGAGCTGTTTCTGTTGTATATTTGCAGTTAATGAAGAGAAACCAAAATAAAATGAGACCAGTGTGGGTAATAAAATCTCCCCTACCTGTGTATTAATTCACTAACATTGCTGCTCTGAAAGACAGGTTCTGAGTTAAAAAGGAGACAATTCTGAAACTGAGGATCGTTGTATAACACTCACTGAAGGTCACAATGTTCTCCCTTCTCATGGCCACTGATACTTCCAACAGCAGCAGTATGTTTTGATCCAAGCAGTAAGGTCAAAACAGCAGAGAAAAGGTATTCTCAAATGATGAGCTGTTAGAATAATTTGCTGCTGCCTTTGATGACCCCATTTTAAGCCTTCTTGTAAAGCTCATCTCAAAGCAGAGGGCTCTTTCATCTTTGAACAGAGGACTGAGATAGTGTATTCTCTCACCTAATGTAGGTTTTGATTACTGGTTTGAAGTTGCGAGTCAGAGACATGGCTTTACCACTTTCTGATTTCTTAAGTGTCTCCAGTATGTAACTGGGAACTGTGTTCCTTGACGAGATGCTAGCTCACATGGGACAGAATGTCTTTCCTTCCTCTTTCATCCAGGCTTTTGACATAGACTGCGCAGATATTTTTCCGCTCAATTTCAGAAGAAACACAAACCAAACAATCTGAATGCCGTTCTGCTAAGTAGCATTAATCTCTGCTCTGAAATAGCCCTCAGCTTATATTTCTTAACATTGGAACTACAGCAAATAATATTTTGCTTTGAAGGTTGATTGTTCTAGTTATATAAACTGTGCTAACACAATTAAAACAATCTCCTAGAAATTAGCTCTAATTTAAGTAAAATTCAAACAAAATTCATGTTGGCCTCTTAAGTACATTGCCCATTCCCAAGAAAAAACATACACTCATGGAGGCCTTATTTCAGCTTACTTTATTTGTGGTCTAGTACAAAAAATAGATATATTTTAAATACTGTAAAAGTAAATGTGTCAAAAAGTCACACAGGGTTAGCTGATTTAGAATATTACTTGATATATTTGATATGATAAATGTATTAATAACATCATTATAATTTTACAAGTGCTTAGGCTGGTCTGTGCCTAACTAAGGGTCTGTTCTAAATCCAGAACAAATAAGAGTGGGGGAAAACAATCAGAAAGAAGAAAAGGAAATATTGCTTTAAATATCAGTTAAAAGGTAGATAATCCATCAGCACACTCTCCTTACATTCCACTTGCCATTTATTTGCTGGTTAGATGAAAACCCCATGCTAAATCCTTTTCTCCTTGAGAGACCTTAAAGGTCTTCATATGAAAGTATAACACAGACAGCAATGACTGGAGTTTTGATGTATATAACTCTGCTCAGTGGATTTACAAATTTTAGAAGCTTTGAATCATCTCCAGAAAGCTCCAATCCACAGAGAAAGCTCAGAAATATCTAAAAGCTGAAATCTAAACTCACCCAGCTAACTCTGAAAGTGGAGGCAAATTAGTCAATGTCCTGGGTAATAAGCTTGAACCAAGTATTCTTGCTTGAATTAGTCTGGACGCAGGACCATGCTCACACAGTCACACAAATTTCAGGATTTGAATTACTACTTGAAGATTATGTTCTGTGCCATGCATAGTGCTATGTGAGGTGCCTTTGGAACTGCTTTGGAAGACCAATGCAGCGCTGCCAGCTGTAAGCAACCAGACAAGGAAAAATGTCTAACCTTTGAAAGCATCCTTAATGACTTTCCAAATTAGATATTACTTAGCATTTTTTCAGTTATTCCACTTATGTAGATTTTCATTGTGTACCCCTACATGACAGTAACCCTAAACATGTGTTCTTTTACCTTTTGTCACAAAGAATGAGAATTCCAAAAGGGCTAACACACAAGCTGTTCAAATACATATATGCAGCTGTATTTTGGATTCATAAAATACTGAAATACTCGTATTGCCTAAGACAACAAAACCAAACTTTAAGATTCTTTCTGGTGTCTAGATTTGAAAAAGAGAGTGATTTTGCCTATCAGTGGCAAGTATAAATATATGGGATGTGTGGTAACAAACACATTTATGTTTGCCTTGCTGTCAGGATAAGCCACTGTAATAAAAGTGGTTACATACTAATGGCAAGAATCTCTCAGCCACTTCAGGTACCAACCTGATCTTTGTGATCAATGCCTCCATCTAACCAATGTTCATTACTTTATGTGATAAAAAGTGGATGGGAAAGAACATCTGAAGGGATTAGTGAACATTGACAGGAGGAGGGAATGTTTTCTTTAAGCACTTAATACTCACCATGAGAACATATATAAATTTGCACAGAATCCAAACATCATCTAGCTAGAGTGTCTAAGCGTGTTTTTTTTATTCCCCTCTCTCTTTAAACCTTGAAAATGAGCTCTGACTTGATGAAGATCACACAGAGCAATCATGGCTTGATCTGCCCCATCCATTTTCTTTCCCTTAGGCCATGTGAATCATTTCAGAAGCATTAGCCACTCAGCTACTGGTGACTACTGCCAGTACTGGTGACATTGGTGTGGTGATACTAGCCACAAATACCTTTGGCAGTGCTGGTCTCTGCCCATCTGCCCTGCCTTACTTCTTTCCCAGCTACGGGACAATGTAGGAAAAGACATAAATCCCAGTTACAGTGAGTTCTTGTGTTCCAAAAACAGCAATGATAGTGAATGTTTCCATCAGAATACAATTCGTCTTTTACACAATGTGAGTAAAAATAAGCAGGACAAAATCTACCTCTAATTGTCGGTGGTACTTCTTTGATCTCTCTGATAAGTAGCTGCATTTCAGTTTAAAGGAGCTGAAATGCGTTTTTCTAGAGATCCGGAATGTTGCAGTGTGTTGCTTCACATGCGTCCATTTAATTATTGCACTGGATATTTCGCCTGTCTGACATTTTATATGTCAAATAACATAACCCTATGTTGAGTGGTTTTGTTTATTAGCGTGGTGGCCACTGTGATACAAATCCCAACACAGTAATAAAATGTGATCGCTACAGTAACAACCTAACTAGATCTTATTTGTTTCTTTTTTGAACAAAATGGAATTGCCTTTTCACATCAGCAGTCCACATTCAATTCATATTTATATTTAACAGCTGGAGGCTGTCGTGGGTGAAATGAGACCTGTCAACCTCAGAAAGAGGAGCAAGTATTCATCTCTAAACTGATCTCAGAATTAAATTCTCATTTTTAAGAAACTCTGGGAGTGGCAACAAGATTACAGAATATCTGTTTCAAGTTATCTAGGGAAAAGCATAATGACTTTTGAGTATATGTTCGTGCTGAGCTAGCTTCAAAAGGCTCATGCACAGTATTTGATCATTTCTGTCAATTAATTACCATGAACTCCATTTTACACAGAAGTAAAGCTGAGCTGCTCTAATATTAGCTAGAAATGGGACACTGATAAAATGTACATTGGACCAGTTTAAAGAGACAAGCGATATTCTTCCAACAGGTTGGAAGACTTTAGAGAATCTAACACTGTTAGATCCTCAAGAGGGACTATTCAAAATTTATCAAAAGTTAACCTAATTCCTGACTGAATTACCAATACCATCATGTTAAATGTAAAGATAGAATATATAAATTGATCCATAAACCAGTATATTTTGTCTGTGATTAAAAGCAACCAACCACCCACCCACCCAATAGAAGATCATCTGAACAATACACCTTCATTCCTGAGTGCTAACAGCTATATCTTGAATTTAATTGGGGAGACATGGTTTAATCAATGAAATCTCAGTTTTATATAGTGATAGTCTTCCAACTCTGTAACCCGCTGTAAGGAAGGCATTGTGGTTTTTAAAAAGTGATTAATGAGCAAAACCTCAAAAAGGAAGACTTTGGTTTTCTTCTCTTTTTGTATTGGGACCAAAACATTGCTTATTCAAATCCTGTCTTGGTTTACTTACATTGCAACAACCAGAATATATTTGAGGAGCCAATATAACCTCTTTGCCCCTTTCCCTCAAGAATTAACAGGTTGACATGAATAAGTCACTGACTCTCTGTAAGAAAGAGGGAAGGGAATTATGAATGACTAGTTTGGCATTTCAGCTGAATAAATAGACCCACCAAAATGATTGAGGTTACATATTCAAGAGAGAAGTGTGTATCTGACACACGATGCCATAGAAAATTGTGATAAATTACTTAGGGATTTTTTATTATTATTGTCATAGTGAGAAGAGTAGGAAGGAATATGTTGCAGCTGACATGCATACAACTAATCTTGATGAAAGGGAGAAAAGAGCCAAACTGAAGTAATACCTTAAATGTTTATGTCTAATTTTAAAGACACCCAGAGTCTGAGATACCATATACATCTGCACATCACTGTGTACAAAACCAAAACATTTATTTTGAGTTTTTTACTTTATTTCTCTATTGACTTTATTTCTCTGTTTCTCAGTAACTTCTTTACTGTGGGGGTGACGAAGCACTGGAACAGGCTACTCAGAGAGATTGATGATCTCTAGAGGTCCCTTCCAACCCCTAACATTCTATGATTCTATGATTATATAACTTGAAACTGATCCTTTATAGAATGCACAGAAATGTTGGAGAATGTATTTTTATTTGGAGAAATGTTCTGCTCTAAGATTGATCATGTTATGGCGGTTCTGTCTCTTTGAATGTAGTCCTTAATTATAGCAGTTCTAGATAGACAATTTAGGGCACAAGGCATTCTAGTTTTATTTCAGGTATACTCTGATCTAGTCTGTATAAAAAAAATCAGGACAAATTATGTACTGCTGCTGTTCTTGTCCTTACACTTCAGTTTGAAAAACAGAATTCTCTCTTCTGTCGTGTCATATAATATCCAGTCTGCAGATTCATGGTATTTAAAAGTTAGTTTAGATCATCTTACGAGCTACCAGGCACTTTTAATTGAGGAATACAAACAATTACACATATTTTTTTTCAAGCAAGTGTGGAAAAATATTGCTTTAAGAGAAAAAATAATGCTGAATTTTCTGGTATTGGCCCTTTTTATACAAGGTTCCACGTATTTCCTGTTGTTTACACAAAATGTCACCATGATTCTCATTGACTAGGAGCCTGAAAAGCACGTGAAAGAATATAACTGCTATAAAAAAAATATACTAAGTAGTCACAAAAATGCTTCATCGTACTAAAATTTCACAATTCTGAAGATCGTCCTGGAATGGGACACTTGAAGTGGAGATCAGTAGTTTCTCATAACAGATGTAGGTAGATTGGCAGAAGGAATAGTCTCTCTCTTCCAAACACATGTATTTGCACAAAGTGGTGCCAAAAAAAAAAAATTTTACATGCTCAGAGAAGTAAATGGCCATAATCTACATTTAGATTTAGTCTTGTAAATGCTACATGAAGACCTTTGGATTGAGAAGATAAAATGACCACTGGAGGAGCTATTTACTACACTTATGTATTAAATATTTAATTGGGATTTCTTGGGACCTGTAATTCATATCCAGCTTCTGGTGTATCCACAGACTGTTTATAGATTTAAGTTACAGAATTTTAACTGCAATAATGCAAAACTTAGTTACAATATGCTTCCTTTTTTCTTAGGAGGATCGTACATCCCTTACAATCATTTTAGCTAGACATTTGGTATTTATTCTGGTCAGTAAAATACAGTTCTTAGAATGTCAGCACTGCACTTCAATCACAACCACTACCATGTAGTGTAGATTTAACCTTAGAAACCTATGTACATACATGTAATTATTAATTTTATAACTGAATAAAATGTGTCTTTTATTGAAAAAAATGCCACTAAAACTATCTGTCTACAGTATGAAGCACAGAAATCAGATCTAAAATTAACAGCTCTGTTCTATTACATTTTTTGTCTTTAGAGTGCCTCATCTCTCTTTTCCACTTGGACTGGGAGAAGAACACTTATGAACAGATTCAGTCTCCTACTGATCATTTTAATGATTGTGATATGATAATGATTTCATTTGAGGCAGGTAGAACAAACGATAGATCTTGTATTGGCTTTGCTCAGTTTCATCCATAAACACAATCAGTGAAAAGACTGAAATGTTAATGATCATGTGCTTTAAGATACAGGCTAGAATTCAGTTCTGCTGTCATGGTAAATATATTTGGCCTTATGTGACCTGTGTGGCACAGTGGTTGTACCTACTAAACCTGCTATATACTCACAGAATCATGGAATTATTGAGGCTGGAAAAGACCTCTGACATCATGAAGTCCAGCCTATGACTAAACACCCGTGTGGCGTAGTGGTTGTACCTACTAAACCTGCTATATAACCACCTACAGAACTTCTCTTATTTTTTTTCTCTTGGTATCAGAACAAAATGAAAAGCAACTCCTACTCCTTTATTCTCTCAATAATCTGAGTGACTGGAAGTTTTCTCTTCTAGTCTTTTTAATCAGAGCTGTTAGAAGTATAGTATAGTTGTAAGAACTGGAAAAAATGTTGCTTTATCAACACCTGTAAATACTGAAACAAATAGTGGAAAAGAAGAAAAGAAAAAAGTACTCTACTGATTGAGGAGAAAAGCTATTTAAGAACTGTGAATCATACTTGTTCACTTTCTCTTGGATGAATAGTCAAGTAAATTGTGACCAGTATGTACTGCTTAGTAATTAAGAAAAATATAAATCTCTTCCTCAAATGTGATTCTGGGTCCTCTAATGAGGCAACAGATCCTCTGAAGAGAATGAAATAGCAGTAACATAAAAATAAAATCATAAACTCTGAGTATTCAGTTATAGTGAATTACAAATAAAAAGTGAGGTCCGTGGCCATAGAAATGATCTCCAGTTCTGAACAGTCCTCTGAGCTTGCAATGTTGTGCTTATCCTGGTGCTGATGTTCAGTTTAATTCAGTAGAGTCACTCATTGAGCACAATATAAAAAGCTTCAAGCTGCAGTCCTTGCCAGTCTTGTCTATGAAAACTGCTTGTGCTGTCCCTGATGCACGCACTTATCCTTTTTCCTTGAAAATCCTTCTCTTATAGAAGTACCCAGCTTCAGCTGGCTTGCTGTCCCTGGCCCCGTACCTTGCTCTTTGGTCTTACTCTTGGTTTAACATTTGTCCATGTATCCATGTAATTAAGATGTTCAGAGTTGTCAGTACCCTCAGTGAGCAGCCTCACTCCAACTGTGCTCTGTATTTTCACTTAGTGTAACAGCATGATGTTTTCAGCTCTTCAGAAATGTTGAAACCAGTATTTGAATCTTCTATTCCATCTAACAGAGGCAGTTTGATCCATTTGGAGACAACATCTTGGAATCTTTTTTTTCCGGGAAGACAAATACACTTTTCATTCCATAACTTGTTTGAGGTAACAACACTCCTCCTCAAAACTTACTAAGAAGATCATTTAGTGAAGTACTAGAAAATATCTCAAAGTTTTGTTAGAAAAATATCTACAGATATTTGTAGATTAGCTTAAGAGCAGTCTAGAGACTTAAGGGGATAATAAAGACAGTGCACAGCTGTGCTATTTTAAGTCAAAACAGAAATTTCAGGACCTCAGGGACTGCTTATTTTATCTATGAATTCCTAACATTGTATCCGAAAGCTAGTGTTCACCACAGTATTTGAAATTTATGTCTTTCATTGTCTTTGTCATGCTACACAGCCATACTATTCTTACAGATTTTTTTTCTTCTAACTCAAATAACTTCTCACCTCCTGCCCCAAAATATTTTAATTTCAACAGGAGAGGAGGGGAGAGAGCTAACCACACTGTTATACTAGTAATTTTATGACATGGGCATTACACAGAAAACTAAACATTAACTTGAATTAATTAAGCTGGGATTTTTTTGTTTTGGTTTGTTTGTTTTGGTTTTTTTTTCCCCTCTCAGTTTTCGTGGTGATACTTTAGAGGTATTCCAAGCTCATCAGCTCTGACTATGAAAGAAAGACAGGACAGTGCATAGTCCTATCAAGAGGACCGTTAAGAGGTGTTGCTTTTTGGCAACTACAAACGTGCAGCTATTAAATAGGTGAAAGCAGTCAGAAAATGTATAACCCTTACAACTGAAATGGTGCCAGATTTAGAGATCAGCTCCAAAGAAAACTTCAGTAATAACTTTTGTCACAGGCTTCCATATCCTACCTAGGTTAAGATGTGGTCCTTTGTGGCTTGCTCAAAGACACAAAAAAAGTCAGAGGAAAGCCAGAGAACTGAATTTATATGGATCAATTTATCTTACTTTCTATACAGACATCTCCATCCTGGTAGACTATCCCATAGATGGAAGTTGTTTTTAAATTTTAAGCTCTTTCTCAAAGTCAAAGCCTATTTGGTTAAATTCTTAAAACCTTGGATGACAGAACAATAAATATAACTTCAGTTTAAAATCCTAAATGTTACACTGAAAAAAATGGCATTATCAATGCAGTGTGCCCATGGGTAACAGTTTTGTTACCTCTTCAAATTTGTTAGACAATGATAAACATTTTACTCTGAAAAGTCAAGCAAAAATTTAGTATTAGTTACCAGAATAAAAAACCAGGTGATGCATTCATTGCCGAATTAATGTTACATAACTAAATAAGGAAATATAAATTTTATTTAAAACAGTCATTTTAACCCTTATTGATATAAAAAAAAATTAAGATTTATAGTCACCTTCAGGATTATTGCAGAAATGGGCAGTGCTCAGTAAGATGTTAGATAGCTATTTTTAAAGGAAAAGAAAAAAACCTGCCTTGTGAATCAATAAAATGTTATAAAGTGGCAATATACTTACGAGTAAGAAGCACTTAGGGTGAGTTTATAAACTGGTAAAAAATGTGATTTTCCAAATTTCTAAGCCTCTGAGACATGTTATATTTATTTCTATTGAAAAGAATTCTTCTGGTTATTCTATAAAATTGCTCTTTATTACTGACTCTTCATCAGCTCTGTCATTTAAAAGTAAATTACTGAATTTCCTGTATTTCTAAATGAAGTGGTACTGGAAAAAGCAACAAATATGTTTACCTTCAGCTGTGATTCTGAACTGTAACTTTTGTGTGACTTCTAGGAATTTCCCCATAGAAATGATGGAAATAAAATATTTTCCAGTTTCCAAAGTATTCTGTTTCATAGAGAAAATACATTTAAATTATAACTTAGTGTCAAAACGAAAACTAACTCTTTCACCTCTACCCTTTAAGTAGTGTTATAATCAAGCTAAACCCCAAATGTTTAATTACACTAAAATTTTAAATATTTGTCAATTTCTACGCACTGTTCCCAAATGTGGAGTTTAGCAGCTATGTGAAAACATAGTTATTGAGATCATTGTATTGATTTAGAGGTAAATATAAAAACAAATGTTGTGAGTGAGCATACACAACTTCAAGAGAAGCTGGACTAATAAGCTCCCAGACTAACTGAAAGCTGTACATCTGCCAAGCCTTAAGTTGCTTCATTAAACTGGAAAAAGTCTTATATTCAGCTGCTGAAATCAGAAGTGGATGCAAAAGAGCCTTAGTCAAATTCCTTTGGGAAACCCAAACAGAACAAAAGAAAGTGGGATTTTGTTTGTTTTTTTTTTTTTTTCTTTTAACTGTTGATCCACTCTCTAAGCGTGGACAAAACCACTACTGGTTTTTATGTAAGGGCTATCTTCTCAGGCTTTGTGATCACTAAGGAATAACAAGGATAAGTGAGCTATACCAGCTGTTTTGGTTATAGCAAGTATAGGACTACTGGTGGAAATTCCCAGCTGCTGGAGAAAAGGGAAACAAATATATCACTGAATTACAGAAATCCTGTATTTTAACCAGGTGTTGACAGCTGCAATCCAGTGGGATGATGATTCCTCAATATATGAAGGTGCTAGAGCTTATTCGAAAAAAGCTAAAGGAATTATCTTTAGCATGTGAAAATGATAGGGGGTTTAAGTAGTTTCTGTTGCAGAAATGAATAATATTTTTATCTGACTTGTTAAAGCAAGAGGGATAGTTAAACTTTCCTTACAAATTTTTGGAGCTATAATACTCTTATTGTGAGAAATGCTGGAGATCCTCAGTTTTAAATGAAAACTAATGGCTGTCTATGGCTTACTGATCTAATAGAACAATTCCTTGGAAGATTTGTTAATAATTTTGAAGAAATACAGTCGTCTATAAGAGTGTTCTGGGCCCAGATTCACCTGGGAAGGTTTTGAATAACAGTTTCTCCTTGAATAGCTGCCCAGAATGGCCTTATGTACTTATGTCATCTTGTGTCATCATGGCCATATTTTCCCATTCAATAGTATTTAAATATTATGGTCAATTAACAGGTAAATTAGGGAAAAAAGAGTTTGAACTACCTTCTGGAAAGCAGTTATGTTCTTGAACTTCAGAACTTTCATTACCTGTCCTTCCTTGCTTATATCTTTCTTCTTTTCCATCTTCCTGGGTTTCAGTAATTTATCACTTCTTCATCAGGTTTCATGCAGGTTTAATTGTGTTGTCTGTAATAGATCACATATTTCTACTGAAGGAGTTACTTAAAGCTTATAATAGAGCATATGGACCATCAATTCATTTTCCTAATAGTAGTTTTCCTGTCTTCTAAAAGTCTGCATGAAATTGTGTGGAAAAATATTATGTAGAGCTCTTTATATTTCTTTACCCCATTGAAATTTTTATCTTTTCTCATTTGTATTTCATTTGTAGCTATTGTTTGTACTCAAATCTGTATTTTCTATCATGTCTGTAATCTTAATTATAAGGAACTATCTGTTACTAAGTATATTCTTTAATATAGCCATGTAAGTGATTCCCTTGAACCTCATTATTAGAGTTCTAGCTTCATACTTTTCATTTACATCTTGCTGCAAAAGAAACACCAGGAAACAGGAAAAAAAAAAAAAGGATTTAATGCCAATTCATGTCCTCTAATTTGGTGAAGACTTCAAGAGACAGACTAAAATTTCTGAAATAACTGTGAAGTTTTATGCATATTTTCATGTAAAACTGATTTGCCTTTTTTCTTACTGTGTCAAGCTTTTTTTAAAAAAATAAAATGTAATTTAGATGATTTGGTGTATGCCAAAATGTAGTTTATAAGCAAGTTTAATCGTGACCTTAAATTGCTGTTGTATTATTTGAAGTAAGACACTGTCTTCAAATGGCTAAAGCTTACGTGCTGCTAAGAAGTGCAGTGCATGAGAAGTCTCCTAATAAATGTCTTTACAAACAAAAAAAAAAGACTTCCTGCTGGATATGCAGTCTGATCATTAAAATTATTGTCAAATCAATTCTTTTAGTTTCTTCTGAATAAGTCAAAACCTTTAAAGCCTGGAATTATCCTCCCCATTGGGATAACCAGCATTTTTGAGTAAATGCAGCAAAACTTATAATGGAAAATTTAATTCAATTAAATCTGCCTATGAATGTATTTGTGGATTGAAACTTTTGTGCTCTGAACTCTTTTATTTCATCCATTAATTACAACTTCCTAAATTTAAAACAACCCCAGTATATTCAGTTATTTTATACAATGATAATCTTTTATACCTTTTCTCCATATATTATCATGTCAAGACATAAAGCATAGGTCTTTTTTCTTTCCCAGTGAGCACATTAGTCGTCGCTATGTGAAACAAATAATTTCTAGTACACTTGATAAAGAATAATTGAAATATTTTCTGTAAACTTTTGGAGCATAATTATTTGAGGACCAAAATTATGTCTGGAAGTGTTGGATTATTTTTTTTTAGTATGAGTGAACCTTTTAAAAAATTAAAGTGTAAATAACTGTTAATCTAACCAGCTTAACAAATGCTCAAGATGTAGCTCGAATACATTAATTAGTGCATCTAGTATCTTGGTTCACTGATACAGTGTCATTGCACTTGTGTGACTTCTTTGCTGGAAAGAGGTTGATATTTACATACGTCAGCTTTTATTTTCATCATAATAGAGAGATAAGGTACTCATTCCTAATAAAGTCTTGTTCAGTTTACAGACTTGTCATTCTGCTCTAGAAAAACTGCCATTTCTTATAATATCTTGCCACAGTGAATTTTAGGGTCTTTTCTCTAGTCTTCATGCAGTATTTGACAAGGTCTTCTTGTAGGTGATTCTCACAAATTCTGAGATAATCTAAAAAATATTTAAAATAAATTATTGACAGACTGAGTGTTTCTGGGTTTGCTGTTATTATTCTATTGACTACTGAAGAAAGATACACAGTACAATGTGTCTATACATAAAGAATTTTTTTGCTTCAAAGTCCAGCCCTTTAAAGCTTTTCATCACATGAGACAAGACAATTACATGAGACTAGATCATTAATGTATATTCAGATTCCAAATAGGTCCAAAGCAAGGCAGCTTGCCTGGAGTAGAAGCAATATTATAACAAGGGAGATCTCATGTTGCTTGTCTTGCTGCATGTAACATATGTTGCACCATCCCTTCTTCCTCATTCATATTACTCCTTGATTAAAGTTAAACATTTCCCAAATGCTGAGCTAAATTAGAATGTTAATGTATCTGCTAGTTGTTTATCATTATGATGGCAACTTTTTAAAGTCTGATCTCTGTTTGTAGTTACAGCCAGCCTTTCTTCTGTACTGCTGTATTAGAGGCAGACCATGTGAAATATCTCAAAGGAGTTCTATTTTTGCTATGTTATATACCAAATAAAGCAATAAAGATGACTTCCAAAGCTGTGGAAGTTCTAGTTCCCACAATCCCAGCTAAGAAAACAGAAAAAATATTGTTGATTCATTCTCAGTTGGTAAAGGAAGACTATTTTTTTTTATATCAGGTAGAAATTTAAATCACCAGTCTTAACTATGGAGGTTATATGTAGACTGGAAAGTTGTCCATCATGTTAATAAACTCACAGCTTTTCTTCAGCTATTTCTGCAGAAAGGCCTGAGAATATGTAAGTTTTGCAGTATGTGATAGCATGGCATGTCAAGAAGTTCCAGACTTGTGTCCACTGAGTATACTCTGTCTCTGTACTGCAGAAATGTCTGGTTGGTGAAGCAACTTTGATGTTCTCAAACCCTCTGTTGAAAAAAAAAGAGAAGGGCAGAGTTCTCTTACACTCTGAGGTAACTAATATTAAAAAAAAAAATCAACAAAAAAATGAGTAGAATCTTTCTTCACTGTTTTGCCTACCCTGTGAATTCAAACAGTTTTTCTGATGCTAGTCTCATGGAACACACACCATTTTCTGTAGCTCATGGGTCCTTGAAGTACTGTGTGCAACTGGAATAGTTTGAAGAATTATCTGTGTAAAGCAGTTATCTTACTTTGATATTTCCCAGGATTATACAGTCTTAAAATTCTTTATAAGACAGAGAGAGTATACTGAGAATGTACTAAGAATATATTGAGAGTCTAGCCCTAAATTTAGTTGTCATAAATACAGGTTTATAAATGTTTCATTTATATTCACAGTACAAGGGGAATATTGGTAGTGCTTTAAGATAAATGCTACTAATTAGGGCATTGCTGTGTCAATTTATATTTATTTCTAAGTTTTGAAAGTTTTAAATAGGAAAATGACCTACCATTTTGCTTACTATCTTCATCATTTTGAAATTTTTAAATTCTAAAATGAAAATTTAAATTGTATTTAAAATATAGATAGTATGTGAATTAGCTTTGAAAGTAAACAGAAACAATTTAAGTTTGCTATCAGAAAGAAGGAAAAAACACTTCATAACACTCTAGGTAAATGAAATTTTATAAAATATCATTTTGAAAGGGTACAAACAGATAAGGCATGGGTCTTTCAAGGGCATACAAGTCTTTTTCTTTAAATGTAAAACAGTGAAAGATTAATAGTAGATGACACATCTGAGAGATGCTTTCAGAAAGAGACTACAAGGTTTAAAAATATTCTGGAAGTGAGATACTCAAATCAAAGATGATGCTTTGTCCTCCCACATGTTATGGATTTTAGTAGCAGTGGATAAAGAGGAAATCTTAGAGAACTGAAACAGAGGAAGATAAAGGTCTCTGACAGGGATTCACTTGGGCATCTTTTAATCTATTTTCAGTTTGAATGATAACAGATGTTGGAGCTAAAAGAAATCTTAAAATATAATTTTTAGGTAAATTCCAAACTACTGGCAGGAATAAGTTTTAAGTATATTAGTATTTGAGGTATGTACTTATATTTATAAATGCACTGAGGTCACTGATGTTCCCGAACCTGTAAAGGTAATAAATAGTTTCACTAATTTGAGAAGTTTGTTCCTTTTTTTCCTGGTCCGGAAAGATCAAATCAGACAAGCTTGTTTTACAGGGAATTGGATTTATTTTGTTATGACAGCATGCCATGCAACCACCATCTGTTAAAAAACACTTGACAGTTCACTGGGGAAAGCAGAAGCTAAAACCTGGGCCATATTTAACAAGGCCTGTAGACATCCAGAGAGCTGTGCTGAGTTCCAGACATATGATGCCTGTTCTGTTTCAAGAGACAGTTATTTCTCAGGGTAAATGATAGCCTGAATCCCCCTTCCCTGGTACTGATATGAGAGCATGTTGCCAGAGGAAGGCAGTGGTTGAGAAGAAAATTTTGCAAAGGTCGGCATCCATCTGGGGAGATCGCTTCATTCAGTGCTTTGAGTAAGGCTGCAGTCAATTTTTACTGGTATTTCAAAAAAAAATACTTAGACATTTTGTATGTATGTCTGTAAAAGGAGGTGGCTTCACCACAACATGTGTGCTTAAAACATGATAACAAAGGCAGTGCCCTTCACCTTAGTTGTTGCTATAAGGTTCAAGTTTAGTAAACTTGATATGTAGAGTAACCATTTCAGTCATATCACTTATTTTCATATTTGGATGATTCAGTAGTCAAAACTGAACCTTATCTCCACTAACATATCTACACTTATGTGCTAAAAGTAGTAAGTGTTTAATTTTTTTTTCTAAAAAAAAGGAAGATATTACAGTAGGAAGATTATTTTAAGGAATCAGTGTACAAGCAGGCTGCTTTTCTAGCAAGTTCAGTTTTTGACTGTAACAGCATTTCGATTCTGACGCTTCTCAGGAAACTACAAAATTTAATTATCAGAATAAAATACATATTTACTAGCTAGCATAGACTTGTTCTGAAAGCTGTTATTCAGACACACAAAAATCTTTATTGATCTGAGTAATATTAGTCAAATTAACAGGATTGAGCTCTTGGTCTAGAGTGTTTTCAAGATGATAAATTCCAGATGCTATGATTTTGTCCAGCTTAACTATATTTTTACTGATGCTTGGATGTGTTCTTTTTTTTATTTATGAGGAAATTAGTTTTTAAGCAAAATACATATTTAATTAGTTTCTGCAAAAGTATTTTTGAAATTATAAATTATCATAACTTTTCTTCACCTCGTTTAAAGAAACATTTTGGGGACAAGAAGTACACATCATAATAAATGGTGTTAAAAAGTTGTGGAGGAAGAGATTCCTTTCCTTTCCTATATTTTAAAATGTTCTGTATGCCCAAATACAAACGTAAACTAGACAAACGTTGAAACATACTGCAATTGTTGCAGTTTCTCTACTTTAAGAAGAATCTGTGCTCAGATCAAGTGTTTTGGTAATTAGAAGTGGTTTGTCTTAGTTATATTTTCGTAGTGTGGTTTTTAATTCTTTAAATCTTTTCTTGTAAAACTGAATTTCTATGTGAATTTATTGCCTCTGATGCTGCCAAAACAGACATCAAGATTTATAGCTCTTACCATCTGATTTATGTATCCTGCTTGTCACCACTCTTTTTGCCTCTGTATTCAATTTGAAAGCAGAGCACTGTGGGGGAAAACAGGCCACTTTTTACATCTAATCTCACATCACCTTTCAGCTGTAATGCTGTCGTATGTAATCCACTCAGGCTTGTGTAATTTATTTTCTACAGCTAAAAAAACCCAACTAAGGCGTTTTTTATTTTTATTTTTTTTTAAAATTCTGGAAGAATGTTGTGCTCTGTCCTTAAGTGTTTCCTACCTTTCTTTAAGATGAAAAAGGTGATCCCCAAATTTCTAGTAGCTCTATTCTTCTATGGAGGAAACAGAAGGACAGGAGACCTGTAACTATGTGTGGACACAAATGTGTGTATGTGCAGGATAGGAAGCACATGTGTGTTCAGGTTTTCTGTATATTCACAATGCTCTGCTCTGTTATTTACATCTTTTCTTTATGATGAATTGCTTCTAGTTTCATGGATTTCTTAAAGTCTTTTTAACAAATTAAGAAGAAAAAAAGTGAAAATTGAATTTTCAAATTGGTTTTGAGTTTTGAATGGACTAAAAGTTTATATGTTCTTATGCCTAATGTTATTTAAATATCTGACAATCTGGAGGGAGAAAGAGTGGAGGACAGAAAAAAAACAGAACACTATATGATATCTTCTCTTTCTATTCCTACCTGAAAGCATAAAAGAGAATTTAATCCCAGTTTGCATGAGCACATACTCAGCTGGATTTTTTGTATACTTTTTGAGATGAACTTTATCTTCATACAAGTATTTCTATGTTACGGTTGAGTTCTTGGATTTCGTATATTTCAAATCTCATTATAGACAAAAGTTCAGATGAGATTTTATTTTCTTTTATTACCTTAATCTTGTAATGGTATATTTACAACATACATATTTACAACATAAATATTTCAGAGGGTAACTTCACAAAATATTGTTTTCTTTGTCTGAGAAAAGCCATAGATCCTCCTATATCCATAAAAAGATGACTGAGCATGGGAAATCTATCATTTGTTTTCCCACAGAAGCAAAACATGGTTTTTTATCATAACCAAAGAAAACAGAAAATACACCCAAGAAATAAATTACATGGGACTTTTTTTTTTTTTGTAGTTATTTACATTGTTTCAAATTTAAAAAAAAAGAGTAGGCATGTGGTTAAATTCAGGCGGTGGAAGTTAATGTATGGGAAAAGTGAAGAGTTATCTTACAGCTGCATGTCTAAGTTTGTTTTTTTTTCCTTTACTTCACAGTGACCCAGGGTGGGGATGCTATTGCATCTGATACATGTCCTGATCCTGGAATTCCTGAAAATGGGAAAAGAGTGGGCTCTGACTTCAGGTAGGCACATTTAGTTTTTAATATGACCTAGAGGAAGGTATTTCCTGCTACATGTATTTAGAGCATGCAACTACAAATACGTACCACTTCCCTCATTTTAAATATGTTGAGTCTTTGTGAAAATAGCTCCAGTCCATCGCATATTGTGAAGTGGTTTTACTTGTTTGGGGTTTTTTTTTTTACCTCAATGCACTTTGAATTGGAATTTCAAAACATATTAATATTGTCTGCATAGGAAAGGCAGAAGTCTCTCAAAAGCATAGAAGAAGAAGAAGAAGAAGCAGAAAAGATTGTTTGTTTTCCCACTGTATATAAGTTATTGAAAAGCTTGTGAAAAAATTGCAAATTCAGTGTCAGAGGTTATGATGAATGAGATCTCCTTGCTTTTTATTTTCAGCTTTTTTTTATATTCATTAAAAAAAGAAGACAAGGTTAAATGAACTCTTGGAGATAGGAGGAAGGTTACTATTTCCCTGTTGGAGGGAAAAAAGCAGACTTCAAGGTGTGACTGAGAAGAGGGTCAAAGGAAAGAGATGGGAGCCTCCAGTTCATGCAGAGATTCATAAATTGCTCAGCAGGGAACCAATATTCAAACCTAAGAGTAAATGGAAAGGAAAACTTCACAGGAATTAGAAGGAATTGAGCAAAGTTCTCTGCAAGTCCAAAAAAGCAAGGTAATCAACCTGGCTTCTGAATCAGGCTCCAACCAGCTAGGGCATAACTGATGAGAAAGATAATCTAAAAATTTATTCTATTTCTGACTGACCTACTCTTTTCAGATTTTTCTCTACTTAGCCTCAAATGAGTTTCTGAACTCATAAACAGCTCCAATGTTAAGCGAATCAGTTATATGTAAAGTCATGATTTCATTAGCAACAGGGCACTTAAATATGTTTTAAAAAATAATGAAGTGAAATAAGCTTTTCAATAAATAGGCTAGAGAGAGACAAACTTTCCAGAAGATGCTTGCTTTTAACCTGTTCTATATATTCTGATTCAATTTGACTAGTACAGCTGCTGCAAGTGAAATTGGATTACACAGAATTATAGTATGCACTTGCTGTCCAAAGGTCGGCTGATTTAGGAAAGCAAACATAGTTTTTATTAACACTTAATGTTTTGAGGAAAGAACCATAAGTTGGTAGAAGACTTCATAAAAATGAGATACTAAAATATAATTCTTTCTTAGGCTATATTAAAGTGTCTGCAGGTATTCATCTGAAGAATAGCTATGTACTTCCACTGTTATTTTGAACGGTATTTTACTTTACTATTTGTGCAGGTATGTCTCAGTTTCCCTCCTCCACTTGAGCCTCTCCTCATCACCATAAAGAGTGCAGAGCATACCTCTTATTCTGAATTACTCCAAATTAAGTATTTAGTCGAAAGGATTAAGGACAACATCTAGGATCACTTTGTTATTAGTGGAGAAAGAAAAGCATCTCTGGCAAGAGTTAACCCCATAGCCTAAATGCTTAATGGAAAATAGCACGAGTTCACACCTGAAGGGGCCCTTCTGATGCCATTAACTATAGATAGCAGAGTAAGTTCAGCAGATCAGGATGGAGAGGGAGACTGAACGTGTGATGTATGAGAAGAGGCTGAGAGTTCTGGGTTTGCTTAGCCTTAAGAGAGTCTCAGGACCTCATTGCTGTCTACAGCGACTAAACAGGGAGTGTAGGGCAAGGA
>NW_009721252.1:43330-79446 GCF_000703405.1 Apaloderma vittatum
GAGAAAGACACTCTTCTCAGAGGTGGACAGTGACAGGACTAGAGGCAGCGGTCATAAGGTGGGGCATAGTAAATTACTGCTAGATTTAGGATTTTGAAAAAGAAAAAAAAAAAAATGATTTTACTATGGGGATCATCGAACACTGAAGTTAGTTTCCAAGACAGTTTTTGGAATCTCCATCCAGAGCTCACCTGAACAGGGCCCTGAGCTATCTATTCCAACTGGACTTGGAGTGAGGCATCGGACTAGATGATGTCCTCTTCTTATTAAATTTATTCTGTGAATCTCTGAATCTCGTACAGATTTTAAATGTTCATAACATACTGTGGGATGAGAAGAATCTCATCTATTTATGGTCCAAGTTAGTCACTTATGAGCAATTGTTAAGAAAAAACAGCAGGTCTAAGAACATTGGTAAGCTGGAAGAGGGTAAAAGAGAGAATTACTTCTTTTCCCCTCTAGACTGTGGTCTGTAATGCAAAAGAGAAAGGGATCTAAAATAGTTGTGGTGATACTGGCCCAAAGGTCCAAATGTGTGAGTCCCTACATGGGAGAGCCCAACATTAAATTCCCAGCAGTGCATGAGAATATATCAAGAAGTGGGAAAGCCCAAAAGAACATTAAAACTCGCAGAGTATATTTTAATGTCTGAGGGAGTCTAATGTCAGGGAACCTTGCAAAATACAGATAACTGTATTTTGAACACCGTCTCTTAGGAATTAATATGGCTTACACGTTTCTTAAATGGCTGGATCTTACTTACGAGTAATGTTTATGCAATTGACAGATATTTCCCTGCATCCTTTACTCATTTCAGCCTCTGATAATGATTTTATCTAATTTTTTCATCTAATGAATCTTACTGTTCATGAGGATAAATGAATGCAATAGATGTTAAAAAAAAATACATGCAACATCATATAATGTATGATAAATAAAATATGTTAATATATTTTGACCACTTATATGTGTTTGTGTTTTGGGCCTCCAGTTCTGAATACTATTTCAGAGAAACAAATTTGATTTTTCTTCTAAGCCTTATTTATTATATGAAAACTCATTTAGGGGGCCGGTTAGCTCAGTGGTTTGAGCACGGTGCTGACAACAACGACTGATACCGAGGTCACGGGTTCGATTCCCGCTCAGTCCCCATGTGTTGCCTGCTCTAGTCGAGAGGTGGCATCCCTGCCCACAACAGGGAGGTTGGACTAGATGATCTCTACGGTCCCTTCCAGCCTAGGCCATTCTATGATTATATGATTACGCAAAAGCAACTGATTTTCATGTACTGTAAACTTCTTTTTTTACACCTATTTAAAACATATCATAGCTATCTTAAAGTTAGCTCTATATATCTAGCTGGATATTTAAATAGAGAATTTGGCTGGAATGTAGTTTTATTGTCTCTGAAATGACCAGTCAAACTCTTCCATAATAGAAGGAAAAATAATATTTGCCAAAGTAGTGAAACACTGAAGGAAGGCAATGTTTTTTCCTTTTCTAAAAGGCAAGTATAGACACAAGAAGGAGCTATTGTACTTGTTAGGAGAATGAAAACCATGGGTATTAATCTGACTAAAACATGTGAAAATGCACATTATTCAAAATCTTTTTCAGTCTACTGAAAGACATGTTGTGAGTGGGATTGATGGAAAAGCAGAGGGTTTATTTTCAAGACAGCCTGACACCCAAGTGATTCAGTGATGACAAGTTCTTTTAAAAGGATTTCATCCTTTTCAGCACAATAATGGCATTCATACTAATACCATAAAGCAAACAAAAAGGTATTGAAATCTTAACCTTTTCATTCTCTTCTCCTGCAACACTTCTACTGTGTTCAGTTCAGGAAGCAGGCGAGCTGATTTTCAGTGATTTCAAAAAAATATAGTGGATATTTAGATTCATTTTTCAGGAGAAATAGCAACTTTGGTAGATGAATGAGAACATAAGCAACACAATTTGTGGGTCAGTATAACATTTAATTTTATGTGAGATCTTAAACCAACAGATGGTTTAAACAAAACTGAAAAGTACAGTAATGGGGAAAACGGGGGCCTTCTCCAGCAGGAAATTGGAGACCTGGTTGCCTGGGACATGGGAAAGGCTGAGGTACTCAACAACTTTTTTCTTCAGTCTTCACTGGCAAGTGCTTCAGCCACACTGCCCAAGTCGCAGAAGGCAAAAGCAGGGACTGGGAGAATGAAGGACTGTCCACTGCACGAGAAGATTGGGTTCGAGACCATCTAAGGAACCTGAAGGTGCACAAGGGATCTGATGAGATGCATACATGGGTCTGAGGGAACTGAGGCATTATCCATCATATTTAAGAAATTGTGGCAGTCTAGAGAAGTTCCCACTTACTGGAAAAGGGGAACCATAACCCCTATTTTTACAGACAAAAACAAAGAAAGCCTTGAAAACTTCAGACTGATCACTCTCACTTGTGTGCCTGGCATGATCATGGAGCAGATCCTCCTGGAAGCTACTTTAGGGCACATAGAAAATCTGAATGTGATTCGTGACACTCAGCATGGCTTCACTAAGGGCAAATCATACCTGAACAGATTTGGTGGCCTTCTACAATGGAGTTAAAGGAAGATAAAGGAAGAGCAACTGATGTCATCTACCTGAATTTGTGCAAAGCATTTGATACTGTCCTGCACAACGTCCTTATTTCTAAATTGAAGAGATGTGGGTTTGACAGTTGGATCACTCAGTGAATAAGGAATTGACTGGATGGTCACACTAAAATATTTGTGGTCAATGGCTGGATGTCGTAGTGGAGACCAGTGACAAAGGATGTTCTTAAGTGGTCAGTGTTTGGACTGATGATGTTTAATATCTTTGTTAGAGACATGGAGAGTCGGATCGAGTGCATCCTCAGCAAGTTTGCTGATGACACGAACCTGTGTGGTGTGATCAACATGCTGGAGGGAAGAGAGAGCATCCAGAGGGACCTTGACAGACTTGAGAGGTGGGCCCATGCAAACCTCATGGGAGTACAACAAAGTCAAGTGCAAGGTCCTGCTCCTGGGTTGAGGCAATCCCAAGCACAAATACAGGCTGGGCGATAAGTGGATTAAGAGCAGCCCTGTGCAGAAGGACTTGCGGCAGTTGGTGGTTGAAAAACTGAACATAAGCCAGAAAGCCAATCACATCCTGGGCTGCATTCAGAGGATTCTCCACTTCTACTCTGCTCTTGTGAAACCCCACCTACAGTGCTGTGTTCAGCTCTGGGACCTCCAACACAAAAAAGACATGGACCTGTTGGAGCAAGTCCAGAGGATGGCCATGAACATGATCAGGGGGCTGGAACACCTCTCCTATGAGGACAGACTGAGAGAGTTGGGATTGTTCAGCCTGGAGAAAAGAAGGCTCAGGAGAGACCTTATAATGGCCTTCCAGTGCTTAAAGGGGGCTACAGAAAAGATGAGGTAGGATTCCTTATCAGGGAGTGTAATAATAGGACAAGGGATAATGGTTGCAGACTGAAAGAGGGTAGATTGAGATTAGATATTAGGAAAAAATTCTTTTCTGTGAGGGCGATGAGACCCTGGAATAGGTTGCCCAGAGAAGTTGTGGAAGCCCCCTCCCTGGAAATGTTCAAGGCCAGGCTGGATGGGGCTTTGAGCAGCCTGATCTAGTGGGAGGTGCCCCTGCCCGTGGCAGGGGGCTGCAAATTGGTGATCTTTAAGGTCTCTACCAAACCTAGCCATTCTATGATTCTATCATACTCTGATTTTAGTTCTCCTTAAATATTACATTTTATGTGTTCTACTCTAAAAATTCAGCCATTTTCCACAATTCCACTGACAATTGTAGCAAAAATAGCTTTTGAATTTTTAAACCAGCTTTTTAAAGTTAAATGAACTTGCTTATGCTTAGTATTTTTTCAAGATTTTTTTTTCTCTTTCAGAAGTGGCTTCTTTTAGTCAAATTCTACCCTTCCTTACAAAAGCCAGAATTTTACTTTGATATAATTTAAATTTAAAATAGAAAAAGAGGAAATTGATTTCTTTCCCATGCTGAACATTTATCTAGAGAATTAACAAAACAAAACTCTTCCAGTGCCCACAGATTTGCACAGTGACTAGGTGGGTAAAGATGTTAAAAAATGAAATTAAAAACATTCATTTTTAACATTTAGAAATTAAGTGAAGTCATAATTTCCTTTGAAAATATAGAACAAGTATGTTAAAATAAAGCTTTGAAAGGGTACTCTCTGTTTTAATGGAAAAATGTCATACAGAATCAATTGACAGTATGAAGAATGGCAGCATTGCTTAGGGGATAAGGACTTTTATTTTAGACTGTGTGGCCCAGGTGCATTCCCTCCCCAAGGTGCTTATTTAGGTGGATCTGATCGTGTGGACACAAAATACTCTCTGACTCAGAAATAGAAAATACAGAGTGACCCAGCTCACCTAAAATTTCTCAGTATCTGGTTTTGTCTTATACACCTGAAGTTTTATGGTTTATTTCAGATATCTACAATGTTGGATAGCAACTGTACACATATTTCATTATTATCCAGTTAAATAAATTTTTAAGTTCATTCGCATGTATTACAGTGTAACAGATTGTACCTCCATTCAGCACTTTCACTTCCAATATTTTTTACTTTTTTTTGTATAGCCTTGACAAAATTAAAATGACAATAAATTTGTTTTTTCTTGAAAGTTTTCATTATCAGACCAATGGCATAAACCTCATTTCTTACAATAGGTGGTTCAAAAAGAATGGATACTAACTGATAGAAATTAGCAGGCTTAATGTATATAGTAACCACACATAAAACATGTCCAGAACTCTCTTAGTCATTCCCATAAAACCTATGACTGCTGTTCTGTAGCCTACTTGAAGCGAGAATTAGAGTTCTTGAAATGACTTTCACAAGATTGTACTTATCAATGCCTAGAGCTGACATTTAGTTTCCTCCACGTCAAACTCCAATAGTAAGGAGCTTTTGAAGTACTTCATGTTCCTACCTTGCACTTTAATGTGGCATTTTTAATGGATTTTTGTTTGGTTTTGATATATTGTAGTCAGCTTATTTATTTTGTGTCACTTAGGTTGTGATGAAACATTTCAAAAGATTATATCCACCAT
This sequence comes from Apaloderma vittatum, assembly GCF_000703405.1. Classification (NCBI taxonomy): domain Eukaryota; kingdom Metazoa; phylum Chordata; class Aves; order Trogoniformes; family Trogonidae; genus Apaloderma; species Apaloderma vittatum. The sequence goes on from NW_009721252.1 coordinate 48,440, forward strand.
GTGAAATACGTGAAGTTCCCTTTATTGGTCCTTAGATACAAGCTATTTCTAGAGATTTAGTGAAACATCCTATCTCCTACTAATAACGAAATGAATTCAATAACAGTATTGATTAAATTAGTGTGTAACATTTTATGTATCCATTAATAATTTTTTTTATACTGCTCTAGTGATGAAAAGCCAGTCTAAACATGAAATCCTTCAATTATGGCATCAGACATCAGAATATTTTTATTCTTCCCATTTCTCGCTCCATCTTTCTTTCTTAAGGGAAATAATTAGGTATGATATATTATAAATTGCAATTACAGACATCCAATAATTATACATTTCAGTCTAATTTTTCGTATGCATACAGTTTCTTAGTTCTCCTTACAGATCTTGATAGTAGCGAACTTCAGTTGCAGCTTTCATGTTGGTTCACACATCATACGTTTGGGAATATCTTTATCCAATATGATTTTTAAGTACTTCATTTCTCAATTTAGATTTATCTCAACCATGTAACTGATTGTTTTATTCCTGTTTCAGTAGAACAAATACTCAGAGCACATAATGTTAGGAAAAAAAAAGAGAAAATTAATATAAAAACCCAAAGTATTTAGAGCATTGAAATATCAGATTAATTAATACTAACTTTTTCTTTACCAAAAAAGAGAAACTAGTTCTCTATTAATTTGAGGTACTCTCCACAGCACAGTTTTAAGCACAGCCTTCTGGCTGCCATCTAGAAATCCCCTGATGTTCAGGACTCAGTGACTTTGAAACACCAAACTCAGAAATTTGCCTTATCAAGATCATTTAGTTCTGAACACGGGATTATCAGATGTAGATGTTAAAGTGCAAGAAAGTTAGTAACAAACCCCATTGATTATGATGGGGACCAGAGAATGTCACAGATAATAAATGGAAGCAGAAAAGTAAATATTGTTTAGGAAAGCTCTCTTTGAGATACACTGTAAATACATACAGTTTTTGAATTCTTCATAAATATTGGTCAATATTGTTTGGAAAGAAATCCTTTATTTAAAAAAAAAAAAGAAAGAATAAAGCCATAAATCGTTCTGAAGAGACACATTTCAAAATTACAAGTTTAACAGAGTTCACTTAATAAAAGTTGTCATTTAACGTAATTTTTAACAGGAGTTTTCAACAAGGATAGGAATATTTAATCAGTGATTACTATTTACTGAAACTAATATTTCCTGGTCATACATGTTGTCAAATGACCACATCTAAGTGCTTATTTTCTCATTTAAGAGAATATAAAGAAGTTTAAATTATTCATTAAAAATTATTTTTTGATGCCTGAAAGAACAGTGATTATGTATTTCCTTAAAAAGTATACCTATGCATTCACTGAAGTCATAGCTTAAAAGACCAAATTGACTATCACAGCTGCTTAATATTCCTGTCTTTTCTTCTTTAAAAGGTGGACAAACTTAATAGTAAACTTGTTCCCTAGAGTATAAGTTTCATATGATTATGATAATGATGGAGTAGAATTTCCCACCTTGATTTCTTTTGTTTGGACCTACAAATATTGTCTTTTGATGGCATTTACATTTATTTGCAGAGCTTGTTATTTAAAATGCATTTTAATTCTTTCCTCCTTCCTCCTGTAGGGTGGGTGCAAGCATACAGTTTTCCTGTGAAGATAATTATGTGCTGCAAGGTTCTAAGAGCATCACTTGCCAGAGAGTGACAGATACACTGGCTGCGTGGAGTGACCACAGGCCAATTTGCAGAGGTAGGTGCTAGCCTGTGGATTTTTTCCTGAAGCTTGGATGGGTAATTTATAGTTTCTGCTTAGAAATGCAATGAAATCACGTTTTGAAAACAGTGAAAGACCAAATATATATACAAATTCCATTGCAATCTACTGCCTGTAATAAAAGCATGGAAAAAAATGTAAATGCTGTCAAAGTACTCCAGAACTGAGGCATATAGAAAAAGTAAAGTATATATTTCTGTGTGCAGGTCTTTTTCTTAATTTCTGTTGCATGTTTGTATTGCACATGTTCATGAAAATCTTAACCCTGGAAATGTGCTTGCCTTGTGTCCACCTAGAACCAGACAGCCTTGCCAGTATAGGCACTGTAGAACAAGAAAACCCACCACCATTAATCCCCCTCCCAAAAAAAAGAAAAAAGAAATCATACAATTTTTTTTATATACTTATTTGCCATTTTATGTTAAATCAAAGATATGCTTCTTGTACTCACATAATCTTATGCTGAATGTCAGTTACCGAGGCAGCAAATGATAGAGAAACTGCGGAGGGAAGGATTTGCAACACCTTGACCTAAACAATTGCTCGTTCAAGAATGAGCTGAAGCATAATCTTACTTGCATAAAACTCATATATGTATAAAAAAAGGTTTAATTACCTAGTTATTTCATGATACCAAAAGAAAAATATTTTTCTCCTGTCGCCAGAATAGATTTTTGAACTTGTATAATTACATACATGATATGCTTCTAAATTTTGCTTCCTTCATTAAAGAACGTAAACAGTTGTGGTGCGTTGGCCACAGCCGGCAGCTAAACATCTGCCCAGCCACTTGCTCACTCGCTTCCTGCAGGATGGGGGAGAGAGCTGGCAGAACAAATGCTGAATACTCATTGGTATATATCAAGACAGTTTATTATCTCTGTTGCAATGAAAGCCGTGTAAAGGTTTTATTGACTCCTTCGAATTAGTGGGCAGATATTTAGCCCTTTCCTGGAAAGCAGGGCCTCAGCTCAAGTGATGGTTACTTAGGGAGACAAACCTATGACCATGAACGTTCCTACTTCTCCTCTCCCTGAGCACTTATTGCTGACTGTTGTCATGTGGCATGGAACATCCTTTTGATCAGTTGGGGTGAGCTGTCCTGGCTGTGTCCCTTCCTAACTTCTTGCTCACCGCCAGCCTACTTGCTGTTGGAGAAGTGTAAGAAACAGAGAAGGCCTTGATGCTGTGCGAGTTATCAGTATTTCTAGTTACAGATCTAAACCACAGCACCATACAAGCTGCTCTAAAGAAAGTTAACTCCATTCCAGTCAGACCTAATAAAAAAGTCTATAAAGACAGCTCTTGGATAAAGGGTTACGAGCTACGTGTTACATGGGTAGTACTACATAGGCCCATGCAAAATGGTTTGAAACAAGTAAAAAAGAGATAAATATAAATCATACCTCATACTATTTCCAGAGCAGCAAAACAACTGTGATTCATGTCTCTTGAGCTCAGCATATTTAAATGTAATATATACTCCCTCAGTTCTTGATTTTTCACTACTGCAGAATAACATTGCCACACAACTCCACTCTTGTTTGATGTTTTTTTCATTTGAATTTATTCTTGTTTGCTAATACACTACAGAAATGAGCTGAAGTAATCTATGCATGGTAAACGTAATGCTCAGCAGAAAGAGGCTATTTGTGGCTGAATTATCTGTGTTATTAGTAGTGTTTGCTTTTCCTTTCAATTTATTAGCTGCAGATATCTCTATGGTGCTTTACTCCATCCAGTAAATTTCTAACAAAATAGGATAAATTAGTCCTAAACTTCCATTAAAACCTCAGCTGGAAAAACAAGTTACTTTCCTCAAATGTACTTCCAAAACTGGAACTAAAATTTTACAGTAGTCTGAGGTCAGGTCAGCCAGTCTTTATAAATAACTTGGGGTTTTTTTCAAAACATAGATTAACGTTGTTTAGGCTGAATGGTGTATAATTATTTTTTAGTATTATGGCATTGTACAGAGTGTACATTTGTGGATGTTGGTAAGTGGAAGATACAAGTTTTATTTGTAGTCCCTGTTATTCCCAATCCCTTTACTGTCCTTCAGGATGCCAGTATTCATGGTGCTCACCAAGCATTTAGTAATAAAATGGCCAATACAAAGAACTATTCATCACATTTGCAAAATGATCATCAACTTATTGTGGAAAAGCTGATAAACTACATGCAACTACGGTAATCTCGGTCCCCATTTGTTGCCTGATCTAACTGGGAGGTGTCCATGACAGGGAGGTTGGATTAAATGATCACTAAGGTCCCTTCCAGCCTAGGCCATTCTATAATTCTATGATTCAAACCTATGAGACTTACTGAAGAAAGTGGACTTTGCATTTACTCCAGAATGGTGACTAACAAAGTTCAGAATTTATGAAGCTGATGAATAGTCACAGGAACCATCTTACTGTTGGAAAGTTTCTCATCATATTTGAAATGGCACAGCAGGGGCTGCACATCCAGGGAGCAATGGGAGGGTCTGCGCAAGGTGGAGGTGCAGGGCTGGGCCTCCACGAACCCAGGCATGGAGCAGGGCAGACCAGGAGCAGCCTCCTACTTGGTCGCTGGGCATCTCCATAGGGATGGGAACAGGCCATGGCTGGGCTGAAACACCAGAGCCGGGATGGAGATGAGGATCAACAAAGTCTCTGAACAGACACAGTCATGGCTGTGGTGGGACTGCAGGCAGTTTCTCCTGAGACGTTGGTTGGACAGAAACTGGTATCTCAGTCCCTCCCTGAAATGGGTCTCTTGGGTCCCCAGGCAAGGAGAGATGGGAAGCCCTGGGTGAGGCTGCCCAAGGCAGTCTGGGCATGTTAGTGCCCTCAGGAACTGAGTGGTGCTAATGTAAATGTTTCCAGGTTTTTTGAATTTCACACAAAAACCTTTACAACAATTCAATCTTGTTTTCTCTAAGTGATATACATTTTTTGTGCGTTTTGCAGTAACTCCAGTTCATAAGTAGACCTCTGGGCACAGCTTCAACTGTAGCTCTTGCTTGGCTTTTCCCCCTCTCTTACCCTCCCCTCCCCAACCTTTCTCCTTCAAATAGGAAAAGAAAAAGAGAATAACAGGTTAACAAAAAAAAAAAGTCGAAGAAGAGATGTTTCCTAGTTTTTCTTCTTTGTGGTACTTTCTATAGAAGATACAAATATTCAAAAGCTTATTGCTACAAAGTTGCACCTCTTATTGTAACAGACCTCATGCGATTTCTGCTAATTGTGGTGCTGAAGGTATGGTGCTTCTACCAGTTACTGGAATGAGAATGTCCTCTCAGATCCTATGAATCTGCTCTTGTTATTATAGCAATTACAAGAACATATTTTGCTCAATATAGCAGCAATAAAGTAAGTATTCTGTATTGCTAGTAGGCAGTATACAGTGAGATACTTAAATGTGATTAGGATTTATCTTTTACATGTTAAGCACATACAACTTGTTAATAATTGTCAGTAATGCCTCAGTACAATTACCTCTTTTGTCTTTTATTGAGATCGTTATGGAAGGATACCATGTGCACGTCTGAGACATGAAATTCATGGAAGTGTATTAAGACAGTTTCTATAATAAGTATAGATAGACATGTTTACAAAAAAAAAAAAAAGAAAAAGAAAAAAGAGTCCTAGCTGAATCAGTCTAGACATCGAGTTATAGTTAATTTTCAAATTCTAGTCTCTAACATAGTAACAAAGGACCAAGTGCTGGTAGCAGATTGTGATGGTAGGAACTCTGAATGTGATTTTCCTCCAGTTTCCTTTTTTCCTGTTTGTACAGTCACACTTCTGTTGATATAGAAGAGCAGGCTTTGTGTCAGCAAGTTTGTGAGCTACAGAAATGCTCATATTTCATTCTTCAGAATGGAGACAGCCACACAGAAAGATGAAAACTTAAATTTCTCAAAGTACCAGACCTATGTTGGGTATTTTATTCCAATTTTCAGCAAAAAGAATGATGGAGTTTTTAAGGAATGTAGTCATTCCTCTTGCCTGTCCTGAAACTTAGGTAACTTAATCATCTAAATTACATCTGAAGTTAATGGAAGTTATCCAGATATGTTCTGAGATGCAGATATTTGAAGATATAAAATATAGAAATAGCATGATCTAGACTCCATATTTTAACATATTGCCAAAATTCTGTAGTACCATAAACCTGACAATGGAATTTTAAAGTGTTTTGAGTTCTGTAACTCCATTTGTTTTCACTGGAGATTAGATGTCTAATTTTTTTTAATACTTTGCGATACAGAAATATTTTGAGAAGTTTGAATGTTATAGAAAATCTATCCCTAAAGTTTTGTGGAAAGTAACTTAATTTGTAATGTAATTTATTTTCATAATGTTAACTATCCAGATTTCCTGAATGTGAAAAAGGAGTTGTGATGATTTCACAACTGATTCTGTGTTTTGCAGAAGTCAGGGTACTATCTAGCTTCTGATGTAAAGAGAAGGTCAAGTTTAAGTTAAGAATATGCTGCTACATAGAGCTAAACAGTGATACATACTTTTTTTTTTTCTCCTCAATCATCGAGAAATCATGAATGAGAGCACCTACTGGCCCTTCTTACTTTCACATATAGAAGGCTCCCTCCATCCACTTGGAGAGGGTAAATCTCTCTCTGAATAGGATACTGATAGAACAGTTCTGAGAAATTATTTTACATAAAGAATAAAGTAATGTGAATGCTGGGCTGATTAACTGAAAAGTGTCAATTTGCTTCCTCTATATGCCATTTTGCAGGACTTGTTTTTAACTGGCTCAAACTTCTGCAACCACAGATTTTTATAGAATATATCAGCAAAATGACTTTCCCAGCAAGTTGTTATGAATGCTATGGCAATTTTATATTTATTTTAAATAGAACAATTGATAAAAAGCAGTTTAATTTGTTGTTTATCATTTTAGCTAGGACATGTGGTTCTAATTTGCGTGGACCAAGTGGGATTATAACGTCACCGAACTATCCAGTTCAATATGAAGACAATGCACACTGCGTGTGGGTCATTACAACAACTGATCCAGAAAAGGTATGGTTTTTATCTTGGTCTCACTTCAAGCTGTAGAGTTTTAGATTTGTCTTAAATTTATTTCATACATACCTGCATGAATGCATAAACATGTGCAAATGTGTGTTTTCATTTAAGCACAAAAATGACCGGTGTAGAGAAAACATGTGGGGCAATAGAATAAAATAAATAATTTAATAATATCTGTGAAAATATCTACTTGAGGAATAGGACTCGATTAAAGTTTCCAAGTTATAAATACATTTCTAAGAAAATGCATAAAATCATATTCAAGATGACACATTACTAAATGAGTTAATAGTGGAATTTTCAAATTGTATCTTGATATTTCGTCATTGTTGAATCTTAGCATAAAATACAGACATTCATCCAAAGACTTTGTCTGATCCTATTAGGTGTTTTACTGCCTACATAATTTCTCTTTTATATTAACTGTTTTTTGATAATGGCTCTAAATACATAAATATGAATAATTATACAAAAAATATAATCATAAATAAGTATTCTTTTTATACTGTAGTGTACTGCAATGAATTTTTACTTGTGTTTCTGTAATAAATTTCCTTCCTCAAGAAAGGACAGAGACTCCTACCTATACCAAAAAAAAAAGATGTAAAAATATTTTACTTTTATTTTACTTTTGTGTAGTGGAATACTGAATAAATAATGAAGAATGTACTTCCATAATTTCAAAACATGTATTTCCTGTGCAAGTTTTTGGAGAAGTGTATTCTTGATTTCTTTAATGAAATTAAGGAAAAGATGTTTATATCATCATAAATTATTGCAAATATTTAGCCGCTTACTTTCGTAGCATATTGTTGAGATGTAAACACTGCAAAATCAGTTGAGTCTACTTTTTCTTAATATACCTTTGATGCCTCAGTAAAGGTATATATTCAGGAGAAACAAGCAAACATACAAAACTATCACATTGCAGAACATTTTAATTCTCTCTGAAGAGAAAAGGCTTTTTCTACTTCCAAACTGAACTGTTATGTTTGATTTAGTATAGCAATTAGAAGTGACTATTTGTCACTGAATGACCTTTGACTCCAAAGCCATTAAATCTTACAGAAAGTATTAAATTGCTTTGTATTTTTAAATATGGAGAAGCATTTAAAATATGAAGAATGTCTTGCAAATGCATCTTTTCAAATCTGCATTCAGTAATATGTCATCTTGTTGATTCTGCAAAGTGCACTGTAGTTTAATAAGAGCAAATAAGCACGTACATAAAAAAATATGAAATTACTTCTAATAGAAGAGAATTTTGCTGTCGTAACGTTGTTTTTATTCAAAGCCCTTCCATTAATTTTTCATTTTTATTCTTCTTCACCAGACTTTTCAAGAATTTTAATTAAGCATTATTTTTCATATTTTCAGTAAAATTAAGATAGCACCATCCTTGCTGATTACAAGAAAGACTAACCATAATATTACAAAAATTGGTACTGACTACACATTATTAAACTGTACAGTTTACATTTTCTGTGGAGGCCCAAACTTGTGAAAAACTAAGCCTGTCTACTACAAAAACATGCGAGTTCTGCTCCTTCTATACAGTGTATCTTTCTGAATGAGTTTAGGATTTTATAGTAAAGAGCTTCATAAGATTGGTGTGGATTAACATTATTCTGTTCACTGGGCTTGAAAAGGCACTCAGGTAGTTTTCTGCAGGCAGGTTGACAGTTCATCAGTCACAAAACCATACTGAAGGAATTGAACACCCAGGCAGATCAATTCTTTTGTTATGTTCAAAACGAAGAGGTATGAGTACAAGACTTGGAGCTTTCACTCAGAAAATCCACACTGTTACATCCAGCTAGGTGGAAAGCAAAGAGATCTACTAGCAGACATTGATATTCACAATGTAAGAAAAAGAGGTGGAGCTTTAGATCTTTCTTTGTCAGTATGTATCAATACTAACCTGATATTGGGGCTTCTATCCCCAAGTAACTGAATCTGGAGGTAACACATTCCCTTTCAGATAATAAAAGATGTGAATAAAAGTGCTTTTACTTCACAGAGTATCTTACTGAAATGGAGGTTTTTTTCCTACATCTTTCCAATGGAAAATATCTTACTAGCACTTGGAAACCTGTGAACTTCAAAAAATCGATTACAAAAATAACTTTCAGGATTCCAAAATAATGAATTGATTTTAAGATGTGCTGGAAAGTTGTGCAGATTTTCATCCCTGACTTCTGTCAGAGTTATGAACGACAGAACTCTTGAAAACTGAACTGTGTATTGAAGGTCTGATTTTAAGATTATATTGAGGAACCTACTGTTTTGCCCATCAGATTTGAAAATATTTATCGGAATGCCTGGGGTCAGTGCTTGATTTTCTTTTCTAAGAAGGTAGACAGTTCATAACATGTTGTTACTCTGTATTTTAATATTGTTGTTACTTTGTATTTTAAATTAGTTTTGACTTACTCTAGTAGTGAATTCATGTCATTTCACAAGGTTAGTTTACAAATAGAATTTTACAAGATAAGACAATGCTTCCTGTTAATGTAAAATGCAGTGCAGTTTGAAGAAGATAGTCTAACTAGAGGTGCCCTTTCACAGAAAAAATGGAACATAATGTGCTGAAATATTTTAAAAATGAAATAAAAATTGACACATAACATTTTCCAAATTTTGCATTCTGGTACTGGTGGTAGGAGATTTTTAATGTCAATTCAGAATGAAAATAAATTTCAAATTCATATGGGGACAGTAGCATAGTTCCAGTTTTTAACTACCCATATCAAAATAATTGTTATTTATTTTTTTCTCTAAAATGTATTTGCCTTTTTCTGAGCAACACAAAAATCATAGGATGGTAGAATCATAGAATGGTATGGGTTGGAAGGGATCTTAAAGATCATCGAGTTCCAACCCCTCTGCTGTGGGAAGGGACATCTTCCAGGTTGCTCAAAGTCCCATCCAGCCTTGCCTTGAGCGCTTCAGGGAGGAGACATCTGAAGCTTCTCTGGGCAATCCATTCTGGTGTCTCACCATCCTTACAGTAAAGAATTTCTTCCTAATATCTGATCTAAATCTACCCTCTTTCAGTCTGAAACTGCTACCCCTCATGCTATCACTACACTCTCTGATATAGAGGCCTTCCCCATCTTTCCTGTAGCCCTCTTCAGGTACTGGAAGCCTGCTATAAGGTCTCCCCAGAGTCTTCTCTTCTCCAGGCTGAACAGACCCAATTCTTTCAGCCTGTCCTCATAGGAGAGGTGTTCCAGCCCCCTGATGATGTTCACGGCCGTCCTCTGGACTTGCTCCAACAGGTCCATGTCTTTTTTGTGTTGGGGGCAGCAGAGATAAGCACAGCGCTGCAGGTGGAGTCTCACAAGATCAGAGGGGCAGAATTACCTCTCTTCACGTGCTAGTCACGATTCTTTTGGTGCAGCCCAAGATGTGGTTGGCTTTTTGTGCTGCAAGTGCACATTGCAGGCTCATGTTGAGCGTTTCACCCACCAACCACTCCAAGTCCTTCGCTGTAGGGCTGCTCTCATCACCCAGCCTGAATTTGTGCTGGGAATTGCCATAACCCAGATGCAGGACCTTAGACTTGGAAGTTAAGCTTGGTTAAGTATGCTTCTTTTCCTGTTTAAATGTATTTCTGTAATGCTTTGCTTATTTTGAAGAGTTTATTTTTTTCTTTTAACAATTAATTGTTTCCTCTGGGTCCCACTATTGTTACATCTTATCAACATCCTACTAAGTCATTTATTAGACTTTTAGTACATGCAAATACAACTTTACGGTGGTCTTCTGACTTCGTCAAGCACCTGCTGTAATTCTTGATAACTGCACTGGTTTAGATGTCCTGTTATGCAATTTCTCAACTTTTTAGACTCAGTTACTTTGAACTTTTCTTCTGAGGTCTTACTAATCTGTTGTCTTTGTCTATAACTTGCTCTTACTTAGATCTTTCCAGTATGTTCTACGCATCCATCTATCCCTTGCTGTTTCCATTCATTCTCCAGGCTATGGGTTCTTTTTTTTGCCTTGGATTTCCTGCTGCTTTCCCTATTTTATGGCAACGTTGCTAGATGCAAGGGCTCCAGTTTTCAGCTCCAGTGTCTATTGGAGGGCAAAGTTTGCTGTTGTTTTAGCAATGATACCTAGTTTTGCACAATATTTTTGTCACTAAATGTGGATTGTCGTGTAGTAGATGTGCCATGGACTAGAATAGTTCTAATTTTAATGACCTGGTAAACAAAGAGTGTGTCCTAATTACAATGGGGGGCAGGGGTTAGGTTGTTGTTGTTGTGTTGTTGTTTTTTTTTTTTTCTGGAAAATGTACTTTCTCCATAGTACAAAACATAAAGTATCTATTTGGGCCTAGAACTTTCTTCTTCCTTGCAAAAGGAGGTATTGACTGCACTTGCCATAATTGAAGGCAGTGGGAAATTTTTTATGATGAGAACAACCAGCGAGTGGAATAATCTTCCCAGGGACATGGTGAATTCCCCAACATTGGACACTTAGGATTCCTCTAGACAGGGTGCTGAGCCATCTTGTCTATATTGTGCTTTTGCCAGGAATGTTTGGACCAGATGACCTTTGAGGTCCCTTTCATTCTGGTATTATATAATTTGAAGATAATCAAAGGGAAGATGCACATACAGTTTTATATGGATGAGCCTTCAGGTTTTTGTATAAGTTATACTATAACTTAATTTGTCCCATTCTGATTTATTGCCTTTCAAGCCACATAGCTGAGTAACTTAAAGAGAACATTCTGGCTTGGGAAAAAATTCCTTGGTTCTGAGCTAGGGAATCCACATTCTGTTAAGGTTGATTTTGAGATAGTTTCTTTTAAGATAATTCATTCTTGTAATATGCTTATACGATAATATGCAGGTTTTTTTGGAGTGAGGTTATCTTGCTGATTCATGGACTGATTCAAAGTTTTTAGTAGCTCAGATCTGATCTGTTAGTGACATCCTTGTCTTCCTCTTTAATGTAAGTATCTTATGCATATATAATAGTTTGCCATGGATTCAGATCCTTTGTTTTAATAGGCAGGTTTGCTCCAGTTAGGTGACATTATTGTATTACATTGTTTGATAATGGAGTGGATTTTTAGAAAGTGTGTCCATAAATGGCCTCTTTCTTCAAAACTTCATCACAGACATTACTTTCTCTATGAGTGGCTGATCAGACCATTCTTCCAGAAGTAATAGGATGTTTGTCAGCATGTTGAACATCTACAGCACCTGCAGTCTCACACTGTACTCTGGGGAAGAAAGCTCTGGCTGAGGACCATGTATCTCAGCCCTACAGAGAATACCAGAATGTTGCCCTAGTACTGATTTTTATCTGTAGAACTTATCCTCTCTTACTGTACCACAGAGTTGTGGAGTACAGAGAACTTGATCAAAAATATGTAGACCTAAGAACTACTTTCACTAAACTTTTTTGTATTCTTGGTGATGTTACAGGCTCGTGGTAGTGATTTACACAGGTCTTACTATTTCGTAAGTCTCAGGATAGATTTAATAGAGTGAATGAAAAGGTCACTGGGAATTTAGAATTGACTCACTTACATATCCTGTGCCATCTAGATTGTACGAATAGACTGAGGCCTCTCTGGAAGGATGATTTCCCATGATGTGTTGAATATGATTTTACTTGCACAATCCAAACCATATAAATATAGTAACATAAACTCATTACTGTTCTATTCTCTCATTTAATTCAGGGTATCTGATGGTAGGAAAAACTCATAACAGAGCATATATCAGATGAGAACAGCCTGCCACTATGTAAAATTAAAATAAAAAAATAAAAAATATTCCTACCCTTAAATCTCCACATACTTTTCTTATCTTGTTTGTTCTACAAGCTAGTTGCCAATTCCCTTGCTAAAAACTATCAGGGTTATTCAGTATTACCTTTTCAAATGTGTAAATCTAAGATACCAAGGTTTATGTGTAGGTATTTTCCATGGAGGTTGAAAGTGTCTGCAAGAATTGATAGTATATCATACCTGACAATGTCCTTGGATGTTGTCTTTGTTTATATACCATTTTTCTCCCCTGTTAATTTTTTTCTTCATTTATAAAGTATTCTACATAAATTGCCTTTGTGCAGACCTTGTGCAGCCTGACAAGGTTGATAATGAGGACAACAAACCCACATTTAGTGCACAAGGACACAAGTGCTACAAAATAATTTAGGCACCTACAGTTCTGAGTTACCTCACAGAGCACGTTCATTTTCTTTGCTTTGAAACATAGATGGTTAAAGCTTCTTTGTGTGTGATGCTCAATGTTTAGCTTCTCTATTATTTGGCTTCTCTTTTAAATCTTTTCCTACGTACATTTTCTACTGGGAAAATGCCAGCTGATAACTTAGAGGCAAATAACAGCAAATTCTGAGAAATACACGTACTGCAGAGTGAAGTGTATAAATAGGAAAAAAAAAGATTATTTAAAAAGTATATTAGTATTTTCTGAAAATTACTCTAATTCTTTTAAGTTTTCATTACCAATATTCTTGTTTCAGTGTCTGGCATCACAGCAAATAGAAGCCTTCAAGTATTTACATAACAAATCAGTGTGAGCACTTCATTTAATTAATTAACTTTGGTGTATAACTAAACAGGAACTTCACTTTATAAGTAAAGAGCCATTGAGGAGAACAGTAAATTGAGGACCAAATCATCACTTGTATGAAAATGTGCAAATCTAGATTTCAGGAAGATGATGATAAAAGGGAAGGATAGAATTCTACTTGCTGGGTTTGTTAATTACTGTGGGAAATACAATAGCATTTGCAGTAAATTATTATAGAAAAGAAAGATCCTGAAAGTGTCACATGGCAAAAAATAACACTGGGGCTAATTTGATAGCTGAGATGCAGTACAGGAAAAGCAAGCTCCAGGGGTGTACTATGTGGTGTGTATTAACATCTCCATAATTTAAAGCCTTTAAGTGCACTGCCTAAATGAGTTTCACTTCCTTGGGATCTTCCTATCTTCAAAGTAAACACCTGAAATAGTGTTGCAGCCTAATCGAGATCAAATTTTCCTTCTGGCTTTCATTAAGTAAAGTATAGAAAATATAAAATGTCAAACAAAATTAATGCTACTTTGAAGTAAATAGAGACAAATTCAGTCCTAAAGTGTGATATTGGCAAGAATCAAGGTAGCTATTAATACACGTGCTGTGTACTGTTAAGAGGATTAACATAGATGAGTATGCTGATTTGTTAGCTACTTGATCCAAGAAAGATGTGGATAGATTTGAAGTATATGGGAGAAAAAAACCCTACAAACCCACAATGGTTCACCAGTTGGGGAAGGGTATCCATTTATTCATTTATAAAAATAGTTCAGAAACACCACCACAAACAGTCCAAACGAAGATCATGATCCTTCCTATCCTCAGCTCAAATTGTCCTACTTTAGCATATGAACATTGACAGACTGTTTAAATCCACAGTACAGGTCACAGACTCTACATGGTCTTTTAAACATTCCTTTCAATTTAGCAGGCAGTCTCTAAGACCTCTTGAAACTATCGTGAAACTTAGGGTCTATATCAGCTAGTCTCTCATATGTCTATTTGTGAGTTATTTTTTATGAAGTCTAAGTTTCTTAATAATTAAACCTTGCAGCAGTATGCAGAGCAAAAGTTTAAATATTCTTTAAGCCTCCATTTGCTTCTAAAAATATCACTCATAAATCTACAAAAGTGAGAACAGGTTTTAGGCATCAGATACACATGTTTAAAGCTCATCTACTGTACTAGAAAACAACATCAAGTGCTTGCTTATTTTCATCAATGATCTGGATGAGGGGCTTGAGTGCATCCTCAGTAATGTGCAGAAAACACCAAGCTGAGTGGAAGTGTGGATCTGCTTGGAGGTAGGGAGGCTCTGCAGAGGAATCTAGACAGACTAGATCGATGGATCAAGATCAGCTTTGGCAACAACCTCAGGCAACATTACAGGCTTGGAGGCATTGGTACAGGTTGCCCAGCGAAGCTGTGGATGCCCCATCCCTGGAAGTGTTCAAAGTCAGGTTAGACACGGCTGTTAGTAACCTGATCTGATGAAATATGCTCATGGCAATGGGGATGGACCTTGATATCGAAGAGAAGTGTCTGGAAAGTTACTGAGCAGAGAGGGATCTGGGGGACTTGTTGGACACTCAGCTGAATATGGGCCAACAGTGTGCCCAGGTGGCCAGAAAGGCTAGTGGCATCCCAGCCTGTATCAGAAATACTGTGGCCAGCAGGAATAGGAAAGTGATTGCACCCCTGTACTTGCACTGGTGAGGCTACATCTCAAGTACTGTATTCAGTTTTGGGCCCCTCACTACCAGAAGGACATTGAGGCACTTGAGCATGTCCAGAGAAGGTCAACAAAGCTGGAGAAGGGTCTAGAGAATGTGTCTTATGAGGAGTGGCTGAGAGAACTGGTCTAGTTTAGCCTGGAGTAAAGGAGGCTGAGAGGAGAGCCTATAACTACATCAAAGGAGGTTGTAATAAGGTGGGGATTGGTCTATTCTCCCTAGTGGTGAGTGATAGGACAAGGGGAAATGGCCTGAAGTTGTGCTAGGGGAGGTTCAGGTTGGATATTCGGAAGAATCTATTTACTGAAAGGGTTATCAGGCATTGGAATGGGTTGCCCAGGGCAGTGGTGGAGTCTCCTTCTATGGGGGTGTTTAAGAGTCATGTAGACATAGTGCTTAGGGATATGGTTTAGTGGTGGACTTGTCAGTGTTAGGTTAACGATTGGACCAGATGACTTTTTCCAATCTAAGCCATTCGGTGGATCCATATATACACAAATATACACATACTTACTTTTTCTCTCTTTTTTAAATCCAGACTTCATCTTTGGAAGCAATAAGTAAACTAGAATAAAATAATTTGTATAAATGTGACCACACAACTTCTTAGTTAGTTGTTCATTCTGTCAGGAGGGACTATAGTCTGTCTCTGTGGAAAGAAATAAGATATGATTGGTCAGACTCTTGGAAATAGTGTAAGAACAGAATAAAAAAAAGTAGCCATTGTCCTTAGGAAATCTCAGTGTGATTCTATGCTTTTCTGCCTGTGTATTATATGAAGAGAAACTGATAGCTGTTTTTATGAAATCTGGTTAGAAGAAATGCTGGTGTTATTTGCCCTATGGTTGAATTTCAGTAAATTCATATGCAAAGCCAGATCTCTGTTCTAAAATACTCTGACACTTTCTTGTTTTCCCAGTGTTGCACATATTCCAAAGAGAAATTTACTGGTTTCACTTGAGTGTATTGTGTAGTGTTTGAAGATGATATACATAAATAAAATTTTGCAAGTCCTCCTAGCTATTGAAACATTTAGTCACAGCAGTATAATAACCTTTGTGCATGAAAACATTTCTTACAATTTTCATTTAATGAAAAGCTATGTATATTGGAGAAATCCAAAATGCTGTGTGATGAAACTTCTCACCTGATCAAATTATTATCTCAAGAAAATCTGACTTTGATAATATAAAACAATTCCAAGACTAAATCTTAACTTGTTCTAGATCATACACTGGGTCACCTCTTCTTAAGTAATTGAAGTCTATTTTCTTTCACCTTTCATTTAATATGCTCTTCTAGTTTACGGAAGAATTAAGATCTATATATATTTTTAAAACATTTTTCAAACTTTTTTTAATTAATTGTAACTGTAATATGTACTGTAAAATGTCTTCCCCAGCTTATTTTATCAGCTCTCTGAGTGCTCACATTTACAAACTTTAATCAATGTTGAAATCACAGAAGATACAGATTCAGTCTTTAGAGGCTAACAGTGTAGGACTTCTTGTTCTTGGTTACCAACTGCAAATTAAGGCGTTAATGCAGCTACATGAAGCTGTTTACATATTTCTGCTCTGAAAGGTCTTCTCTTTGTACCTTTGGTCGTGTCCCAGAGCTATAGTAACTCCTGTATTGTATTAAAGGAAGCAGATGCAAGTTAAGAGCTGTGCAGTAATGCAGCTGCATGTGCCTGGAAAGGGAACCACAGGACAAGCTCCTACCTTAGGAAGGGGGAATAATGAAGAAGCTTCTTCTCCTGGACGTAAAAAAGGCATCTCATTTCTTCCACTGTCTTGCTGAAAAAGGGGGAAATGGACCCCAAAACACTGCAAGTAGTTTACTCTTTAAACAGTAAAATCATAAGGGAGTCATAATGCTTTCTGAATTTTTCATACCTTTCAAAAAAGGTATCTATGCTGATCACTCCTTTCCTTTCCAGATGACAGGTAAATAGGATAACATTTCTCAGTGTGGCTTTCCTTCTCTCTGCCGTAGGTAGTAGCCTTCATCATTATGATAAAAGGAAATATTTTTAGCTTAATGAAGAGTTTAGTAATTTAAATAAGTTATCAGCAGAACATAATATACTTACAAATCTTTCTGAAATATGCATAAGCAGAGATATCCCCTGTGCATCAAGGTAAAGCATTCTTAATTAAAGTGAGACATATACAGACACTTCCACCACAGGAATGAGATGTAGGTGGCTGTAGTTGCTCTGAAAGATCAAAATAGAGACAAGGTCTTTACAGTGGAAACTTGTTTCTACCTAGAGAGGAAAAGATCTCAGGGGGAATGAATTTATCACCAATCAGTTCTTATTTCAAATTTGCTATTGAAATGGGCAGAAAAAAAATAATAGATCATGTAGGACATGAAATTTGAAGCCATGGAAATAAAAAATTTATATTTTCTGGGAACTTCATGATTCTTCTTGTTTTGTAAGGCACAGGACCTCTGCTATCATGGAGTTCACAGACTCTGAATGACCAGTTTCTTTCATGCAGGTTTATGGTCTCTGCAGAAGTCATTCTTCTAAGCAGCATTCTACCTATTAAATTACTAGTATTAAGTACTTGGCAACAAAGTACAAGTCAAGAATATAAGAAGTCTAATTTATTTATTTGGTCAAAATTCAGAATTTTCTAGAGGGCAAATCTAGGAATTTTAAATAAACCTGAGAACCATTTTGTCTGCTTAACACCTTTCTTGAGTTCGCATGGAGATCGTGCAGAAACTTCCATCTGCAGAGCATGAGCAGAATCTCAGAGGGTGGGAAAATGAAAGAGCAATAGGACAAGATCCAAGTATTGCCTCCAGTTGTCCTAAGAGAATAAACTAGGCTATGTTTACATTAGCATTTGTAGTGCATTTCAGTGTATTTGTAGTGTATTTTAGACTTTTTACTGTGCACTAGTCCTAAACAGCTTCTTTAGGCTAAATGCCTTTTACTGGCTGGAGAATATCCTCCAGTTTAGTTTCATCCAAAAAGAACTTTAATTTACCTGCTCTGAGATTTCTCTGTGATGCAAGAGTAGGAAGACATGTCTGGAGATTGTTTCAGAAATGCACCCTTGATCAAAGCCTTGATGTCAATGTCTTTTTAATCTCCTGGCCCAACTGTCATAACATAAAGAAGGCTGATATTACCAGACACTTTGTAGATTCGGTCTGTGGGTACACAAATGCATGTTCAGAAATGTCTGGTTAAGATTTTCTATTAAGTTTATGAAATGCAAGCACAAATTGCACCCAACAAAGTAGTTTAGGAAGCTGCCTTACTCAGGACATTGCCTGTAATGAGTATATTTCTCCTACCTACTAGGTTTTGTATTGGTTGATTTGTTTTTGACAAGGAAAAGGTGGCACTCATGTGGAGTAGGCACACAGGCATAGTGTGTCATGTTTTAATTCTGGCTTTCATACAGTTAATGGAATTCTTAGCACTGTTCTATGTTATCATATTGTCAGATTAACAGCCTCCTAAATGACCATTCTTTTTAATCGTAGCTTAGCTAATTTGAAACATTTTGATGTCTGCATTGTTTTTCTCTGTAATTAGGTGGGGTTTTTCCCTCTCTAATTTTCAACAAACTTAGTGATTGATTGTGTTTGCCTCATGGTATCTCTCAGAATGTATTGCATGCACACTATTACATATGTGCAATTTATGTATATAATTCTAAATGCTTATAAATGTTTTTTTCTGTGTTAGACAGTTATCAGCTCTGTAGAATCAGTACGCTTTCTGCTCTGACCTTATCTAAAAAGACAACACATACTCATTTTTTCATGAAATGATATATTTAGTTTTTATTCTAGATCATCTATCTTCAATAATGGCTATTTACATAAATTAAAAAAACCCATCCTAATAAATAAACTGATAACTGCTTCCACTTGAAGTGAGCGATGGGATTCTGATATTTCCAAGATGAATATGTTTCCAAGGTAAATTCTGGTGTGGATCCAGAAAGGCATAGGTTCACATAGATTCTGTACTATCTGTCAGATCACAGATATGTCTCTGATACCTTAAACAACCTCAATTAACACTAGTCAGTCAATTGTGGGCACCTTCCTGAGCCCTCAGTGCCTAAGCTTCAGTTATAACCAGGGGAACTTACACAGTAATTCAGCTTAGCCTGAAGCAGACACCTTGCTGCCAGTCAGATGAGTAACTCTTTTAGCTATATTTACTGCAGTGAGAGATTAGATACCTAAAAAAGCTTTAGGCACAAATGGGTAAACATCTACATCCAGGTATTTTTGAGCTCCGACATATTATCATGAGTAGCTACATGCTGGTTTGAAACATCCTTCAGTTCACCTTCAAGAAATACTTTTCCTCCTAATTCTTCTTGAATAAGACACACAGATGAATTTGCAGTAGCAAATATGCAGTAACAGCTTTCAACAATTAGAGCAGTGTTATATTATTCTTATTCTTATTCTTATTCTTATTCTTATTCTTATTCTTATTCTTATTCTTATTCTTATTCTTATTCTTATTCTTATTCTTATTCTTATCCTTATCCTTATCCTTATCCTTATCCTTACTACTACTACTATTATTACTCTACTGCTGTGTTACTTACAGAGCTCTGTGGTTGTTAGCAGCTAAAAACTGTTGGAATGATACAGACCATTTTTTTTTATTTTTTTTTCCCCATTGCTCTGCAAGAATTAGAAATCGTAGAACCTGTAGTTAGTTTCACTAATTGGTCTTCTAAATTCTAAAGGCCTGAGGAAATCTTAAGTTCCTGCTTCCTAGCTCTAAACTAAACCCTGGTGCCTCCACCTGAGGCAGAAAACTGATCAGTCTGTATATACTTGTAATTCGTCGGATTTACCTTAACTAGTCAAAGAGTGGTATGATCTGAACCAGATACAATGAAAAAGGGAGAGAGAAAAAAGATCGTGGGTATTATTGACATTCAGAACACTGATTTCTCTGACAATGTACATCATTTTTGGTGCTGCAGGAAAATGCTAACATCACAGCCCAAAGGTCCCTGATGAGGCATAATGGGCAGAACTAATCACTGCAAGCCACTTTCTGAGACTTTCTACATATTCATGTTTGCCCTTGGTTCACATTTTTAGATTATCTTTGCATCACAGAATGAAAAATGGTTTTAATAAAAAGGAAGAGGTGCTACTCTGTATAGAAACACTGAGACAAAAAGAAAATTCTACAACAAATATTTTGATACTAACACTTCTGAATAGTGTTTTATAACAATGGACAGTTTGTAGTAATAGAAACAAAATTGATATATGCTTGCACTACCATCTTCTAGATCATACAGAATATATTGAGAAAATAAGAAATGTTTTATGCTAGCATTTCACACTTTTTTCTCTCTAAGATATATATTGCTGTGTTACATCTTCCTTAGAAAAAATATTTAATTTAAATAAGAACCCCTGAACATTAGTATTCAAAGGTCAAAATTAGTCTTTTATGTAGCAACCAGATGGTCACCAGATTCAAAAATATTTTTCATACTAAGTAATACACAAAATATCTAAAGAAGTAATATGCCAGTAAAGCTTTTATGGAAAACATTAGAATAAATCTAACTCTAAACCTAGTGATAACCTTTTTATGGAGGCTCAATATATCTATAGATGTAATCCAAGCATTTTTTTATTTAGCTAATAAAAATGTCTACTAAATAGACACTGACAGTGATAAAGAGAGAATAAAATATTTTGGAAATTACATTAGAGATCCACATTTAGTATTAATAACATTAGGGTAGTCTCAAATGTATTTATTTTTTAGTTTTGTTATCTAGATTTGTAATTCATAAAGAATCTTGTGTTGCTTTTAAAAATGACTAAGGGGCAGGAATATAAGCAGAATAAATCTCCTTTATTATGTCTGCATTTTGAAACATTTCTTGAAAAAATCATTAGATGTAAAAATACTATTTCCTGTGATATAAAAGCAGATATTGAACTTTAAGTTGGCATCAAGCATATTTATTTTACTCAATTTTACTGACAGCTTGTGTTTCTTAACAACAGACAGAGCTGCATAGTATCTTGGGCATGTTGTTCATAAGTATTAAGTCCTTCCTTTAGATGCAAGCTCTCATTTAAAGCAAACACTAGTGAAAGCCAGACAGAAATAGCAGTAGTAGTGGAACCAAAACAAAAATAATTTGATATTATAAATCTCCTCTATTTCTGCACTTTGTCTTCTATTAATGTCTTTTTATTGAGAATCTGAGAATAAACACTTGTTTGCTCTTACCGATGAGATGTACATGTTTATATTTTCTTTATTTTTTCCAATTTTAAAAAGATACGAAAGAAAGCTATGTGTTTATTAGGCTCCTTAGTGCTTTTTAGTAGTCAGATACCTGTTCTACTTCATTATTTCAGAGTTATACCTGACATAGTTTTAGTTCAGTTTTAAGACTGTCCAGCTTTGTCTTGCTCCATTTTGTATTTATTTTTTTCTGCACAAATTCTTACCTTTGCTAAATCTTTCATATCAATGTCTCAGCTTCTCACCTTTCTCATTCAGCATATAGGACATAGCCATTAAGGGAGCTTGTAGATGTTTTGCAGAGCAGAACTGCTAAAATGTAAGAAAAATATATTAGTAATAAAACAAATCTGAAACTGCTTTGTGCTCAGTTTCTTGATCAACTATGACTATGAAACAAAAACTACAAATCTCATTATCTGCGATATTTCAGCTTTACATGATACTTCTACATTTCCTGAAATCTACCACATTTCAACACATAACTACTAGCCAAGCTGTTCAAGTATTAAAGGGGGCAAAAGTCCTTCCAAAATAAATTTTACAGATGTATCATTTTAGTCCAGCAACATTGCATTGGTGACATTACCATCATTCTACCTTGTCACATATCTCTCATTCGCCACATGTCAAATACCTTACTGAAGTCCAGGCAGACAAGATCTTCATCTGCCATCCCAGTCACTTCATCATAGAAGTTCATCAAGTTGGTCAAGCATTATTTCCTCTTGGTGGGTTTATGCTGATGACTTTCTTGTCCATATATCTGGAAGTGGTTTCCAGGTTTAGTTGTTCCATCACGGCTGGCCTGAGCAAAGCCCTACCCAAACTGGTCTGAATTCCTTGTTGTCTGTTTTGAACCAAGGTCCCTTCCAACCTCTGTTATTCTGTGATTCTAAGAAGAAACCTGAATATTGTCTAAGCATTATTATTTTTTCTGTCACAAAACCTGCAGTGATATAAATCAGATAAAATCAGACATAGTCAGATAACACCTTGATTCTTCCATCTTATATAGTTTGATAGAATTAGACTTCGTTGTTTTTTTCACTTCACTCTGTCCCTGGAGATGGAGTTATTACTGATCAGTTTTATAAAGAAAGAGGATTTAAGACCCTCTGAGTGAGACCCTCAGAGATATTACACTATCAGTTATCAGCAGGAGTACAATCAGGTCTGAAGCACAAATTGTAACTTAGATGTCATGCAAGTTCAAAATAATTTTTTCTTTTGTCCCCACCTCATTACAATTAAACTTAATTTGTCTTTGAAACTATATACTACAAAATGTGAAACGTTAACAGTATTAAATGAAAAACCTTTACTACAGCCTTGCAGTTAGTGTTTTGTTCTACATTGCTTCACTGAAAATAGAATAGATGTGACTAAAAATCCCAACTTTCAGTCACATCATCTCTATTGGTCACTCTGCTGCCCTCAGAGAAAGGGAGCACGCTGCGTTGAACTTGCATCCAAACCAATGTGCCACCTTTAATATATCAATGGAATGGAACTTTCACACAAATTTGTGCAATGAAGATAGTCAAGTCTTTGCTGACTCCCTCAAATATTCACCTCACTGCGTATTCATCAACCTTTCATCATTATTCTATTAATTTGATTGTTTTCTCTCTATGGCTATATTATGCAGCTTAAACAATGTATCCTATCTTTCTACTGTTAAAAACTCAAGCTGAATACTTACGTGATTCATACTTTTCCTTCACTTACATTTCTGAGCACTAAATAATATCAACTAAAAACATTAATATTTTTTACAGCAAGTGGCCTCTAGTTGATTGATATCTTTCTTGAAGATTTGGGTCAAAAATTGTCACAGCTTTGCAACTGAGGACTTGAATTTTGATTAAAGAGAAAAATCTTCCCATTTGTTGCAGACTACTATGTACACTTTTTTATGATGTTTGACTTTTTCAGAGAAGTGACTGATGATTTTTGTTCACCTCATGATCTATTATGACATCCAGATCCTCTTCTAAAGAGCTGTTACCTGACTGACTGTCAGTCTGTAACTGAGCAGTACATTATGCCTTTCTATATGTAGCATCCTATTTTATCAAGGGCTAGGGCTTCAACAGCAACTAAATGCTAACAGGTGCTCTTCCCCAAACGGGAAGGGAAAGGGAATGAGATAGACTTACGGATTAGGAAAGAAAATTAAAACAACTTTAGTGAAACAATTATAAAGGAACTAATAAGGATAAAATAAAAATAAAGAACTATATAGAGCTATATATAGATCTGATATCGAACCCAACTCCCCCCACTGATATCAATCACCACAGATTCTGCAGAGTGGGTGGCAGCGCGGAAGTCCCAGACTCAGTGGCAGCAGGGAGCTGGATTCACAATTCACGATCATGATCAAAGTCAGAAGATCGGACTGAGTCCTCCCTGGAGACTGACCATTGCAGAAAAGAGATAAAAGAGCTAAACGCCTTGTAATCCCTCAGTTGTGTACTATGTATAAGGTATATGGAACGGAATACTTTGTTGGTCACCTGTCCTGTCTATTAATCCCTAGAAGTGCAACCTTTTATTTCCTTGTGACCCTTCTTACTACCCGGCACCCCCAGCGTGGCACACAAGAGCCAGCAGTGGCCTTGGTCACTACAGGAATAAGTATCAGCAAGAGCCTTTCTGCATCCCAGTCCCAGGCAGTAACTGCAAACATCAGGTGTGATCACTGCCAGTAGCACACACTGTCTGCAAAAACATGCTGCTGATGTCAGAAAGTGCAGCCTTTTAGAAGAGACTAAACTGGAAAGTAAAAATCACTGAATCGAATTGATACTGTTTAGCTCAAACCAGGAAATATTAGATAACACTTTTCTTCTTGGTTTTTTTTTTGTTTGAATTTTTTTTTTGTTTGGTTCTTTTTAAAGCAATCTCAGAGATTCTTCAAGAACACTTTGCGTTCTAAACATGTCTACCAGCATGCTTACATTCCTCCCCAGTGTACAAGTTTAAGTATCAGACTTGCTATTTCAACACACAGTTTGTTTAAAAAAGCAATCCATGAAAATAATTGTAGCAGTCTCTAGGAATCTTTCAAATATGAAGTTGAAAGCACTAACTCTTCATACTGTCCAACCACCTCTGACCCTATGGCCTAACATTTTAAGTTAGACAATGTTTTCTGGGGTTGCCAATGAGGGTCTCAGATCTTGTTGACCCCTTACTAATATCAAAAGCCTTACTAAAGTAAAAATCTATAGGTATTCTATTTCATCTTTTTTATTGTTTTAAATTGGAGGACCAAAGCTGCATGATATATTTGAGATTTTATGCATTAGTGAAATGATGTTCTCTGTTTTATTTTCATTTGCTTTCCTCTTAATTGTTAATGTTTATTTTACTTCTTGACTGTACTGAGTGTTCAGATTAAATTTTTGTAACATTATCTTTCATAGTACCAAAGTATTATCCTTATTTATCTGTTCAATGCACATCATTTCATGTTTGAGGTTAGTATTATTTTTGCTTTGAGCATCATTTAATATTTATCTATACCAAATTTCATCTGCCAGTCACTCCATGATATTACTTTTCTCCATTTTTTCACAGTATCCCCTTGTCTTTACTATGTTGAAAGTGATCTCCATCCTTAGTAAACTTCCTCATTCTACTGATATTACCATTCTCCAGATTATCTCTGAATGTGTCTGACAGCACAGCTCGTTCCAGAACTCTGCTGGTTACTTTTTGTCAGTGTTATAAGTAAACTAATGGTTTACTTATATTTCTCATTTCTGGATGTTTTTTTTTTGTGCCATAACTACATAATTTGTGCACAAAGTTGATGACAAAGTTTGAGAAAAGTTCTGTAAGAGTCCATACAGACAATATCGAGAGAGTCATCTTTGGGGAAATAATGTAATTACTCTTTAAGTAACTCCAAAAGTTTACTAAAGAACAGTTTGGTTTTTACAGAAGTGATTTTTCCCAATTTACCATCACTATTCACTAATGCTGTTCCTTAGTACCTTGAGCAGCTCTGGATATTTGATTTACAAATCTGTATTTTCTCAGATCGTATCTGAAAGTCTTTGTAAAAACTGGAATACTCTGTGCCTCAAGTACTAAAGCAGTTTTAAAGAAAGATGTTAAGACACCACCTTTCTTAGGTCAGGTATTTCAGTCTTGCCTTCCTTAAATCTTAGTCACTTACTATTTTTAGTTTTTATCTACTTGTTCCGTAGTCACAGCAATTTCTAGTCATATGATGACAACTTTTGAACTTGTTCTGCCCTATCCTGTCTCATCTTACTTAGTGTGACAAGGATCTAGCAGTTACTTGGCCACAGCTGTAAACTTTGGACTAAAAAACATGGGTTGCCTACGAGGGGAAAGAGAGAACAAGCAAATTCAGCTCTTGTTCTTGTAAATAAATAGCCTGTCTGGGCAGGAGCCCTCAATCAATGATGACTGTTGCCATCACCCCCTAACCCTCTTTCCATTGCATTCTGACTGTCATCTCTATTCAAAACTGGACTGGCCTAACATCTTGAAGACAAATAGCGTAAGACGCCTGTTCACTGGAGCTAATGTCTAATGAGTTCATGATGCAGTTAATTTGTTGCTGCATCACACTGTGATATCCTTGGGTTTTTTTAGAGTTCTTTTTAATAGTCCAATTAGGTTAAAACAGACTCTTGTTCACCACCTCCCTGCAATACCCTGTGTATCACAAAGGCAGCAGTTTCTGTGGTGACTGTTCTCAGATGCTGAAGGGAAAGGGTAGCTGATAAGCCATATCAAACTTAAAAGTATTGAAATCTTCTATTTACAGTTTCAAACTCAAACAGTGATACTAGAGACTGTTGTTCAAACTGTTCAGAGAGAATAACTGCTGCCTGACTTCCAGGGTCAAAGGAGTGTGCTGTCATACAGAGAGATAAAACCAGTCCTTTATTATCATCTCCTTTTGGATCTTGCTAAGAATCACTATCAGTTTGAGGTCCTTCCTTTTGCTATAATTGTCTTCATGAGGATGTTAACTATGATTGACAGGCATCTCATATGCAGGATAAAGTAAATTTTTCTTATCTCACTGATTGGTATTGAAATCTACAAGGAAAAGCTTTTCATCATCTAGTAAGATGCAATTTATGTTTAATCATCTAGACCTCACAACTGGACATTTGTAAGTCAGATATCATTCTAACGTAAGCCATAATGGCGCAAATTCTGATTCTTCGGCAATGATGTGTTTTCTTTCTTGAGCAGATTCCAACCTATTAGTTTTAATTCTCTGATTTTCATCTCACATAATCTCAACAGTAAAGCTCGGCCTTCCTGTTCAAGCCTCACTTAAACACAGGTGATGCTCTGTGCACCTTCAGAGACTTTAGAAACATCTTCACTCAATCCTTTCAAAAACTTATTCAGCAGGATGTATCACCTGTGTCATTATGGTCATTAAACTTCACAGGATGTTCTTTCTCTTTCTTCACACTTCTAGAGTCAATTCATTCAGGGAGTGCGTGTGGATAGTTGGATAGGAAAAGAGGAACCTTCATCTAACAGTACTAGATCTTACAGTTATTTTCAAAGTGTACGGAGTGTTCCAGAATCTTAGCTGCTTTTGTTTGTTCTTTAAATATCTGTGAAACTGTCTAGATCCTTCCTACACTGTATTTTTAACTTCTTTGAGTTATCTCCTTGAGGCTGTGTCTAAATTTCAACATATCTCTCAAGGCTCTTGGTTCTCCACACTCTTGAAGAAGATTCTTTTCACAGAATTGCATGTCTCAATAAATCGTCTTGTTTATTGACGTCCAATATTAAGAGATCACACAGGAGGAGTCATTCCCGTTTGAAAACCGACAACCAAAGCAATAGCAGCCAAAACTTGCTGTGAGTTTCTTGCTTTGTATCCTTCTGCTGTAGATGGCCTGTACTTCCTGTACTCCACCAGAGATACCATGAGCTTGAACTCATCGTGAGTGCAGAATTTTCTTGCTGAGACATAAATGGTGTAGGTTTATGATACAGGTATGACACTTTTTATTATGAAGTATTGCTTCACAAGTTAAACTAAAATACAAATCTTATGCTTCTGTTCATTTCATTTTCTCATGCATTTTGAAATCCCAATCATAAATTATACACATAGATCAAGAATCATGAGTATGGAATGAGTTTATTTGTATGTATGTACACATGCAAGTAAAAAAGAAATTTCAGTAGTACATACTGATTGTGGAGAAATTGGTATTTTCACATAGTATGTTTATAAATGGAAAAAATAAAATCCAAATGTTAGTTTCTGCTTCCACATATTTTTGGGTATGGCATAGCTAGCCATGATGTTTCTAGTTAAAACTCCTGTTATTCTCAAAATGCAACAGATGATGTTCCAATGTGAATGCTTGTGCTCATGTACATTTAAGATATATAATTGTGAAGAACAAGAATTTATTTATATTCGTCTTGAATTAAGCTTTTTGAAAGGTACACCTAGCTTTATCTTTGTTAAGACACAGGAAAGAGGAAAGACAATTTTGTGACTAAATCAAACAGGCTTTCGAGACCAAGATTAGTTTACAGCTTATCATATCAGATCTAGGAATGAACTCTGTAACTCTGTTTTGAATCTGTAGATGACAGGAGTTTTCTCTATGAAAATGATACTGTAGTGGTTTGACACAGACTGGAGACCAGGTGCCCACCACAGCTGCTGTATCATTCCCTCTTCTCAGCTAGACAGGAAAGTGGAAATAAAACAAAGGGCCCATGGGTTGAGATAAGGACAACAATTATTGTCATGGGCAAACCAGACTTGACTTGGGGATATTAAGTGGATTTATTACCAATCAAATCAGAGAAGGGCAATGAGAAATAAAAATGAATCTTAAAAACACGCTTTCACCCCACTCCTCCCTTCTTCTTGGGCTTGACTTTACTTGCGATTTCTCCACTTACTTCCCCTGAGCAGCACATGGGGATGGGGAATGGG
Organism: Apaloderma vittatum; assembly: GCF_000703405.1. NCBI lineage: Eukaryota > Metazoa > Chordata > Aves > Trogoniformes > Trogonidae > Apaloderma > Apaloderma vittatum. Next base: position 76,829 of record NW_009721252.1, read on the forward strand.
AGTTTCAGTCAGTTCATTAGGTGTTGTCTCTACCGCTCCCACTTTGTCAGGGAGAGGACTCCTCACTCTTCCCCTGATCCAGTGTGGTGTTCCCCCCATGGGAGACCATTCTTTACAAACTTTTTCCAGCATGAGTTCTTCCTATGAGACGGTTCTTCACAAACTGCCCCAATGTCAGTCCTTTCCATAAAGTGCAGTCTTTCAGAAGCAGATTGCTCCAGCATGGGTCCCCCATAGGGTTACAGGTCTTGCCAGCAGACCTGCTCCAGCTCTTTGTGGGGCTCCTCTCTCCACAGACTACAGGTCCTAGCAGGAGCCTACTCCAGTGCGGGCTTCCCACAGGGTCACAGACTCCTTCAGTCATCCACTCACTCTGGTACGGGGTCCTCCATGAGCTACAGAAATCTACATTCCCATCAGCCTCCATGGGCTACAGGAGGACAGGCTGCCTCACCATGGTCTTCCCCACAGGCTGTGGGGGAATGTCTGCTCTGTCTCCCGAAGCACATCCTCCCCTTCCTTCTTCACTGACCTCGGTGTCTTCTCATTCCTCTATCTCTCTCTGCAAGTGCAGTAGATTTTTTTTCCCCCCTGCTTCTTAAACACATTATCACAGAGGTGTTACCATCATCACTGATGGGCTCAACCTTGGCAAGTGAAGGGTCCGTCTTTGGAGCCTGCTGGCACTAGCTCTATTGGGCATAGGGAAAGCTTCCAGCAACTTCTCACAGAAGCTACTTCTGTAGGCCCCCACTATTAAAACCTTACTGTGCAAACCCAGTACAGATACCAAAATGTTAAAAGTATTGATATTTGTAGAAGATTGTAAGCTCCTTCTGCTATCAAAATGCAAGTATTCATCATCATTAATCATGGTACCATGGAAATTAAAGTAAAGGTTAAGCAATATATATCAGAAAAATGTAGCGTAATTTAATCTGCTAAGGCTGAGCCTGTTATTTTTAGGACTCCTGATTGCAAAATTGTAACTCAGTAAAAAGAAATAAAAATCTTTTTCACAGACAAAGAGGAAGAACACAATATACATATAAGTCAAGCCAAGAATTAATTGTTAGTATAATGGAAATCTTAACAGTTTAATTCAAGACATAATATTAGTCTACATCTAATTATTACGGAAAAAGAAAGAATAATAGTACAGTTATAGTACTTTTACACAGAAGTCTCAATACTACTACTAATAGCTATGAAACTATTAAAATCCTAATATAATTTCCATCTCTTGGGGTTATGGTCACCATTCCATTGCTCCTCTGGGTCTTAAAATCAGTAGTATTCAATGGCTGCAGAGGTTAACACGGTAAGTCATCAGCCCCTGCAGTCTTTTGTTGGTATAAATATGAGATGTTGATGATGTTACTGCTTTCTTCTTGCTCCCTTAAGACCCACTTTGTGGCATTTTTCTATTTTTGCTAACATCCTGTTAGACTGTTAGCTTTCTTTATTGATCTGTAGCTACAGATCACATTGCATTACAGTATGCTTTATGTATATTAGATACTGGATTTTGCTCACTTAGTTACTCCTAAAGCCAATTTTGTCCTGCTCCAGGTCTACATTTCTGGACCTATACTGAATGGTGTATACTCTGTGGGTCCCCAAAAGCCAAGCCTGTACTTCATGTCTTATCATCCTGTGCTGCAGAGCCCCGTAGACCACATCCTGTCTCCACATTTCTCAAGGCCTCTCCCTTATCCTACATAATTTTGTAGAAGTCTTATAAATATCTCATTGTAATAGAAAAATGAATTGGTACAGCCATCTATAGAAAACTATGGTTGTACTATACAACTTGGTCAATCAGAGAAATTGCTGTCATAAAAATGAGGTAAAACAAAGCTGCAGCCCCACCAAGAAAAGCTTGGACAAGGCAAACCTGTCAAGCATCAATCCCAGGGCCCTGTAAATTCAGTACAGAGAGTAAGTTGATTATGACGTGTTACTAGGAATGTCAACGCTGCATTACAGGGCTATGTAGTTACAAGATAATAGGGGACCGAGATGTGCCAGTGGAGTCAGCTGCAGTGGAGAGTTATTCTAGCTGCATTCCTATGTGACTTACTGTAGGTGATCCTGCTCTGGCAGGGAGGCTGGACTAGATGATCTTTTGAGGTCCCTTCCAACCCCTGACATTCTGTGATTCTGTGACTGCCTTGCTGTTCTAGTAGTGATTTGGTGTATTGAGACCTATTAATATGTAGTAAAAGTTAACACACATATGAGAAAACATGCACATATAGTATTTCATATTATGAAAATTATGTTATCTTATACACATTATATTCTATGTATAGGAAAACATCCACAGTATGAATAAATTACTTGTTTCATGATATTTACTTCTCTCACAGCACATGGTTGTAATACAACGGTTGTAAGGTTTTGTGCTTCTTAGCTAGAGGATGGCAGCAAATATTTAGTTCTCAGAAATTACTCTTCCTGGAGTCCACTTTCAACCCTAAAATATATTGGAATGATCCCTGCATTGTGAAAAAAACCCCACTCCTGAATCCTACTGAAGTTTTTATACATATTTGTCTATATGCATTATTTGGCTATATGTTTGTGTGTGTGGACTAAATCTTTTTATATATATA
>NW_009721253.1:0-3289 GCF_000703405.1 Apaloderma vittatum
TCCACATAGTATCATGAACCCTACTCTTTTCCACCATGCTTCTCCAAACAACTGATTCCACCAGTCATCTTTTGGAATAGAGTTCCACTTTTGAACCGGTACACGTGCAATCCTTTTTATTTCTTCTGCTATATTTGTAATTACGTGTCCATTATTATCTATTTCTAAACAACACTCGGAGGTGTTGAATTTTCCACATACTCCTCCTTCTTGGACTAACAAGTAATCAGGGGCTAATCTATTTTGGTATACAGCTGCCCTGGTCTGTGAAAGTTGCTTAGCTACTAATTTCAGAGCTTCAGCAGTCTGGTTGGTTATTACTTCTACGACAGCTTGAAATCTTATGATACGATTCAGCATATAAATGGGGGTTCGATATCCCCAGCTGCCATCCTGAGCCCAGGTGGCTGGGTCATAATACTGTATTATTCTTTGCAGGGGCCATTCGTTTTCTGCTCAAGTTTGAGTTCCCCCTATTTTACTTCTCATTTTCGTCTATTCAAGGTCTCATACAAAGGTACCCCTAATACTTCCCCTTTTTGTTTTGGCAGTAAGAAAAATGCTGGTTGTATTATTCCTATGGTGCAAGCACCCTTCCAATCTTTTGGTAACCGATTGTATGCTCTATTACCGCAAATCCAAAATAGTCCATCAGGCGATTTCCAATCTGATTCATTATTTCCGTGTTTTTCCCAAAATGCCTTTAAGGCTTCTATTTCTTTAAAGGGATTCCCGTTACTCTCATTTTTCCAGCATAAAGTTTCATTAGTAGTCCAGTTATTAGTCCAATATCCTTGAGGAGGGTCAGGCCACCACTGTCCTGGTCCCTCTGTGGAGTTAGTGGTTAGAACCAGTTTGCAGGGAGTGACTCCTAAATATGGTTTAAATTGTTTTCCTTCTCTAGATAAACAGATTTGTCCTACGACTTCATGGCTAAGTACCCACCCTTCAGGCCATGTTTCGACTGACTCATGGGTATGGTTCCAATTTAGTAACTGTCATGGTTCTAACCTTTTATCCTTCCAGGGCCACTGCTCAGTCATTTAATTCATAATTCTTCTTTATATTGGTCCTGGACTCCTTCTCCATCTGAATAACCCCACATTCCTGCCTTAGTAAAGCAGATATTTACCTCCCTTTTTGGGGCAAACATGGTCATTTATGGTTTCCCATTTTCCTTTATTTTTACCTACCCAGAGGTGGCAACCCTGGACAATGCAAGTTTCCAGGGTACCTGAATCATAACAGGCTGAGTTTACATGAGTGTGGAAGGATAGGGCTTGTGAATATGTTCGGCCATATTTAACACTTTGGTAGCCCTTCAAGCATGGATTTGCAGTCCCACTGGGGAAAAGGCTCAGTGTGGTTAAGAGTACTATTATGCCCCACTGTTTTCTCATCCCTCTGCCTCCTCTGCCTACTGGGTTACTTCCAGCAGCAGGGTAATCAACCTTCTCGGCAGCAAGGAAGGTCTTCAGGGGCTGCCTTATACGGATAGTTAACGCTTTGCACACCGTTGCTTGAAGGCTTCCCAACTGTTGTCTTTTACTGGCTGAATGTCACAAGGCACCTTATTCCACTGCCTGCACTCAACCTTTATGATTTTGGCCTCTTTACCTAACTGACCCCTTACGCTGTAATTGAATATATATCCTACCACTGTTGGAAGTTTTGTATTATTATCTTCAACCTAGTTGCCTCTCTTAAGGTGTCTTTAGTAATATGGTATTCTGTTTTTAAGCACTCTTGGCAAATCCCCTTTGGTGGATATCCCTCCCTGCAATGGCAATACCACTTCTGCTTACAGTAGTGACAGACAAAACATACAAACGGATAACAGGGGCGCTTATCCTTGATGCAGGAGATCTTGGTGATTTCTTGCCTGAGTCTTATAATTGGATTCATATTTTTAAGTCCCCCGGTGTAGATGAAACTTTCGAGTCCCTAGTGTCAATAGGTCCTTTTACTCAGGATGCGTGGGTCCAGCCTTTTTCTGCCGTTCGAATGGCTGTTTCTGTGGTTAAAAGAACAAGAAAAGGGTCCTTCCCAAGATGGGGTTAGGGAAGCTTCTTTCCAAGTTTCCACTAAAACCTTATCTCCTGGTTTTATCTTATGTACCGTGAATTCTGGAGGAGTGCCTTGAGCTAATATTTTTTTCTCATCCAGACTCCTGCCCCTATTATCAGGAATTAGTGTTAAAATCTTTTGTGTTCCTTCTGCTATGAAATGTGAGGCCCATATAGTCCTATAGGAACCTCAAATTTGGGTACTATTTCTCTAAGTAATACCTCTGATACCTCTCTAACTTTATTAGTGCAACAAGAAAAAGCCTTTGGCCAGCCTGAAAAAAATTACTATTACAAAAAGGTACCGATGCCCATTTTGTCGCAGTAGTTTGGAAAAGTCTGTTTGCCAACAGTAGCAATCTTGTCTTGCAACAGCTCCAGAGCCCCTAGAAATAAGCTCTGTTTTCTGATCCGATGTGTTAGGTGGTAGAGCTTTAGCCTTGATTACTCCTTTTACAGTTTTCATATTCCATCTCTCATAAAGTTGCCTCCATTCACAAACAAGTCCCAGTCCACATCTTCCGCGGGCACATCCCTCAGGTCAGCTCCGCTGGAGCACACCCGCTCCATCGCCTGCAAGCAATCCTGAGTTAGCTCAGGGTCAGCAGTGAGGAGAGTCGCTGGATTCAGGTTTGCAATCACTTTCAGTTTTACGTCGTCCTGCTCCAAAAGAACAGCTTGGGATTTCAGCATCTGGCTCCGTGACAGCCACCGTTCCCCTTTATGCTCTAGGACAGCAGTAACTGCATGGGGTACAGACAGTCAGTTTTTTGTTCAGGTATTAACTTCTGTGCCTCCTGGATCCATAGCACTGCTGTTGCCACTGCTCAGGGACATGCTGTCCCCCCTTTGCAGACATTATCTAGTTGTTTTGAAAAGTATCTTCTAATTTAACTGGCTACTGCTTTCACCTTACCGGTCTGGCAACTGGCTTCAGTTGGGTGGTTACTGGTTCAGCTGCTCGAGATCTTCCTGATGCCTCTGAGGCCCAGAACAGAAGTACCACGGTGCTTTGACCTCCCCTGGCACCTCCTGCAACACGGCTTCTGTCTGTAACGTAAGAACTTGGACATCCATACCTTTATTTTCAAGAATGTGAACTTGAATCTTTCCTTTTTTTTCCCAGAAATAATTTGCACATTCAATTTGTTCAACAGCGACACAGGGCAGTCTGGTACATGTAGAAACTGACGGGGCAACACCCTTTCCCAATTCTAAACTTC
>NW_009721254.1:0-27314 GCF_000703405.1 Apaloderma vittatum
CGAGTGATTTTTTTCTGGCAGCCACAAGAGGGGCTTCCTCAAGTAATGGTTGCAGAAAACTTCTAAATGCAACGGAAAAGTTAACTGGATTGCGCTTTATTTTGTGTGATGGGCAATTAGCCATGTAAGTGGAAGCCAGAAACAGTGAAGTATACGGTCTGCCTTCTCCAGCTGCTGTCCCTCTAGACATGTTCTGTTTGGCTGACTTCTGATCGTCTTTTAGTTTTTCAACGTCGTTTTAAAATTAGATGTAAGGAGGTTGGGTGTTGTGGTTTGTGGGCGTTTGTTTGTTTTAACTTTTTCCCGATATCCTTGCCACCTTTGATATTAAAACCATTCAAACTTTACAGAGAATAACAAATCTCAAAAATATGCTGTGGGTGAAGCATGCAAGTTAAATACAATGCTGGGAGGGAGAAATTTGAGTTGTGGGCCTACTCCCAATACTAGACTTTCTAGCCTCTAGAACAGTCAAAAAAAAAAACACATGTAAAATGTGTACTGTAGTAATGCTACTCTAAAACTAAATATAAGTATTTGTGAAGCTAAAAACTAAAGATAAGAAGGGTAAATTCTTAGACGTGTTTCTTATTGATTGTGCAGATTGTCCCTGCCTGCTTGCCTATATGAACACTTATTTCTTTATACTTTATGGGTGAATTTTGAGGCATAAATAAAATTCCAAAACCTTTCTGCAGACGGAGAATGTTTAAAACAGCTTTGTAGATACTGATAGTTCAGTATTAAGATCTTGCAATAAAACAGCATCACTTTTGTCCCATAAATTTTAATTTTCTTAGTGTCCAGAAAACACCCCTTCATTTTTTTCCTTGACATTCTGTCCAGATCTCCAAAGTAACTAAGATTTCAATTTTTTTTTTTAAAGGAACCTGCAAAATCAGTGAAGAGTGGAAAAAGTGGCAAAGATGGACAAGATAATCAAGAACATGAGGTAAATATTACTGGAATATGTAGGTTTTCTTCCAAGAAAATTTGTCATGACTTCTGAAGAGTGTTTTTAAGTTTTTCTAGATTGTTATAATTTAGATATGACAGGTGGCTTTGAGGGAAGGTAGTTGTGGAGCTTGACAAAAAAAGTGGTTTTAAGACTTAAGATTCTTTTGAAGAAGTTGTCTTTATTTAGAGTAAACAAATGCTTGCTTGCTACAGTCTTAAATACCTGTTATGAGGTGTACATCTGTGTTATTTTCTAGTCTTATTGTCGGGTTTTGAGTTTGCCTTCTAGTTGCTTATTGCAGTTCTTATTATTTTCTGAGAGCTCGCTTCTCCCAAACTGTTGATGTTGACATGTCAGTTAGGTGTTAGTATTCTGTAATATTGTCAGGAAGCCTTATGCTTAATCAAAGGCTGCCAGTTTTGTTGTGTGATTTGTTTTTATAGATATACAGTGGCGTGTTTAATTTTTGACTGTTGTTCATGATAATGTTTGGGGTTTTTTCCTTATGCGTTGCTCTGTTTTGCCCACCGGCAATGTGCAGTGACTTGAAAAGGGTTGATTAAAACACTATTCACTCCCAGTAATTGAGAAACTCTGAATGACTAGATTTGTTTGGAAATCCGCTTTTTAGGTAGATCCTGAAATTGCCTTTAGAATGTTCATGGCAGCCTGAATGTAAAATGCTACACTCAAAAGCTTGTGTATTTCAGCCTCTAAACTGTGTGTATGTACAAAAAGATAACATTCGAGAATAAAATTCTGGTCTAGGCTTACCGTTGATCCCTTCCTGAAATGACTGTTAGGGGTAGGTGAGTGGAAATATTTAGTATACTCTGTCTGATGCATTTCATCAAGTTCTCTTTTGTTTGTTGTGCAGAAAGATGCATGCTACTGTCACCAATTAATGAGGTCATTACGACTTGCAAGCTACCTGTAAATGTATTTTGGCCAGTTCAGACATAAGTGATTGAGTTTTAGCGAAGAGGACCTAGCTACTAGGAAAGCTCATAGAATTAACTAAGAAATCTATCAGTATAGATTTTTAAAATTATGCAAATAGATGTATTTTATTGTGATACATTCTGTCTTTGCAGTATATTGCTGTGACATTCAAAAGAGTGTTACTTCTTGGCAATATTCGTAGTTTGGGTGCAATTGTAAGGCTCATCATTAGCATCTTTGCTGTACGTTTGTTGACTGTTTTTTTTTCTCAAGCTTCTGAATGACAAGCTGCTGAGACCAAAAGTGATTTTCTTATTCCTCCTTGATACTACAGGATAGAGTGTAAGACTCCCGTAGATAATTAGTGTAGAGCTTTAAGTGTTAATTGAAAATGTGTATGCAGTTTTGTTGCTAATTTCTTTCTGTATTTGCAGATCTTTTTTTTTAAAAAAAATAAAACAAAACAAAACCACAACGTGAAAGAGATGAATCTCAATAGGACGCTATGTTGTAGGGTTCATGCATTTTTCTTTTCCAGTTGTCCTTCCAGGTAGAATTCCCAATGAAAAGTACAATTTACCTATCTATGATACTTAATCTCATGTGAGTGGGGGCAGATTGGGAAAGGGACTGGGAATGTGACTGGCACATATAGTATGACAGCTATTCCCAGTGGGTATTATTTAGTCTCTGTGCAATTTTGAGCACTTCAGTGCTTGATTCATTAACTTAATTAGTTGAGTAATTGCACAGAAATAGTAATGTATACTTTGCACTCTAGTGTGCCTGGCTGTAATCATGACGTCTATTAGGTAGTGCTTATATGAGCAGGATGGAGGCTATTTGTTAACGTTGTGAAGGTTAGTAAATATAGAAATATTCTGGAAGACTGCTAATACATTTTTAGTTGGTTTATTTTAAGGAAGGTTGTTTTCATGTTTCCTTATACATATATGGTAACATGGCTTTTTGAAAATCCTCTTCTAGGCTATGAGTAGATTTGATAATATGCTGGTTCATATTTTTTTTCCCCAAAATGCATTTAATACATATGCATTTAATGCAAATGAATGCAAAGACTAGGGACTCTGCTGTTCAAAGAACAGGGACAGCACAAGCAGTAGCATCCCACAAATACTTTATTTATAGACAATTTTATAGCACTTGACTAAATTCATGATGCCTTGGACTTCTATAGATAATGTATGACTGATCTTAATATTTACAAAAATGAACAAGTGTTTTTTCCTGTCTTGCAGTCAGGGGAAAGAGATTTTGGTTGAGTGAAGCTGTGCAGCAAGTTTGAAAAGAGATTGAAATGATTCCTGGAATACTTGGTCAGGATTCCTGTGCTGAAAATGGGTGAAAATTACTTAAACTGATGTTTGTCTTGATTTGAAAATTAGAGATAAGCATGTGCAGAAGCATTAAGTAGTAGCTGCAGCATAGAGGTCACCTACTGAAGTAAATGCTTCTTCATTTAAATCTCAAAGCATCCCTTTGTAGTTGTGTTTGAAAGCAGGGTCCATCTTGCCTATTTTCTTATCTCCAGCATTCTCACCAAGCAGATGTTTAGGGGAAAGAATACGAGGTGATTCTTCCTGCATTACCTGTGTCTGGGTTACTTGAGGTAACACCAAGAGCCACGCTACATAGGAGGAAACATGGGCCTCTTACCTGCTGTGTGGTCAGTAGCTGATACCCTAGAAAAGAGATTCAGAAATGGAGTAGGTTTATGCCTGTCTATAATGGTGTGCTTTTCTTTAAGCTTATGCGTTGCTTAGAAGATTGCTTAGCTGAGGTAGTGTATAAAATTGTTTTCATACTATAAGTGATTTAATTTACTCTTTTTATCGTGTCATCTTTAGACTGTTTTTTACCCCAAGCCTTGCTTTAATTTCCCCTAGGTGGGAAAACTTCCATTACTTTCATTGTTCTTTACTTCCATGTTCTGTTCCCCTTTTTGTGATGGAGGTACCATAAATGCACAGTGTGTATGAGCTGAGGGCACCTTGTTGTTCTGTACTCTAAGGAAATTATTGCAGCTTCCACTTGCACACATTGGTCACCTTTTCAACACTAAAGAAAGTAGCTAAAATGATTAAACTCCCATCCAACTCTAGTTTGCAACCTGTTAGTAAACATAAATGAATTGGGCTAAATAGTTGTTAGAATGATTATTAGTCCAGGATATTAGTGTTTTCAGGTTGTGAACAAAGACTTAATGTGTTGTGTATTGTTTTTCCTCTGTGTGGGTGTAGTGTCTACTCTGGTAAAATACTTGAGTGGGTTGTGAAAAAACTTGTACTTGGCACAAAAACAAATGGGAAAAAAAAAAAGCCTGGGTGTGGGGATTGGCTATGCCAGTTGGTAACCTGTGAATGTATTCGCTGTGACCTAACTGGCCTTTGGAGAAGTTACTTGCCTCACAGATAAGCTTTGTAGTAAGAGTTTTGTTTTGTCACGAGTGTGGAGGTCTGCTTTTGAGCTCAGGCAGCAGTAACTTTTGGTCAATCTAATTTTGTTAGAAAAAGGCGGCTTGGCAATAGTGATTGTTAAGAAACATTACCTTTTTCTATCTCTAGAAAAATCCTACCACTTCTAAAAATTAACGTACAATACTTTAATAGTGGTTTTCAAATACAACCACAGGAGAAGGAAGTTAAAATTGTAACTCTATACACTCTTATTTCTGTGTGTTTTGCTTGTGGGAAGGTATGTGCTAAATGCTTTTTACCAGTCACTGGAAGGATCTTCTAGGTATAGCTTGACCTGAAACTTCTGAATTTAAAATTGTATTTATTTTGAGTGTAGATGCTTGATAGTCTGTAGAAGGGAATGACTACTTTTGGTGTTTAGAAGAAAGTATTGGCTTGGTGTGATGTTCAACAAGCGAGAACAGAAGTCATAACTGTTCAAGTTCTGCTATGCAGAGCAGCAAACGGAAGACTAATGTGGTTTGAGGAGTGTGTATGTTTGTGTATTATCTCATTGTTTTCATATACTGCCCTGGTTGGTTCTCTTTATTTTAAAGGTGGTTTCTTTGAATGCAGAGAAATCAAAATGTAATAAAGTACAAAACCACTCTGACTAGTTTTCTTGCTGTGCAAGAAGTTGCTTGATTTATTGACAGCACGTGTTGCTAATGTTAGACTACAATCACTCTTGAAAGCATTTTTTTTTAATAGAACCAAAGCAACAAAAACTTTAAGCACTGATCCATGCTTCTGTCCTGCCACTGTCTTGTCACCATCGCTTTTCAGGGTTATTAAACACTGGTAACAGCTTCCAGTGCAGCAATTTTGTCATGCTTTGTTTTCAGAGGTTTTTTTAATCCCTGCTTTATGAAGTCTTTTTTATTTAAAAGTTATTTTCTTAAGCTGCTCAACGTAGTGGTGAAATTTTTGGGCAACAGTCAAGAAATTACAGAAGTGTGTCTTTATGGGCCATGTTAAATGCTTCAACAAAAGTAAGGATTTTCATCTATCTGGAAGAAGAGACTTTTCTGTGATCAGCTTTCCTGTATGAGCCAGCACACGGTGGAGAAAAGATTGTAGGGATTTTGATTTCTTCTTTTACTGATTACATGCGTACATGTGATTGTCACTTTCCTTGAAAACAATAAATTTTTAAAAAGATGGGAAGTAGAAGTGATATTGATGGTTTTGTGGGGGTTTCTTAGGATACTTCTAGATATGAGCTCTGCTAATGTTAAAAGGAAAACTAGACATACACAAAAAAGTAATAAATCTAGCATATTTTGTGTTTACAGATTCCTGTGTTCAGTAGCAGCAAGTTATTCAGAAAGTTGACTCCCATGTTTTCTGTATGTTGTTGCTTATTTTTTTGCTTATTTCCTGTTTGTGATTTTCATTGCAGTGCTATCTAAGATGCTGTACCAAGTATTAGTAACCCCAAGAAACCTGATCTGATCTTGAAGATGGTATATGGAGACTGTTATGCAGTGTCTAGCTTGTTACTAGATTTTCCTTCTTAGAATTTTTAAAGTTATACTTAAAAGTCTTAGCACAGATAAGTATATTTATTAAGCAATTCATTAGGCACTGCAGGAGACAAGCTTCAGGTTTCTGGGTTGCGAAGGGGAGAATACCTTTCCAAAAGTTCTGGGGTTGTAACACCCCCGTGTTTACATGTATTAGGACTAGAACTGCTCATAAATAGTTCCTGTAGATATATTCTTGCCACAGAACATTCTTTCAATCAGCTGAGATTACCCTCTTTTAATTGTTTAGTATGCTAATTTGTGCCTGCATCTGATTCAGTGTGTATATATTTATTGTCACGTGTATAAAGCAGCTGTCATTAAAGCTCTTTTCCGTAACTGTTCTTTAATGGGCAATCTCTGGCACTCACAGCATTTTTGGGTCTGTTGAGTTCAGCATCTTTGAGGTGTAAGATTCTTATGTATTTGTTGTTCTTCATAGAAGCAGATGTCTTTTACAAAGAGGTATATTTAGCATAGATCAGATTTATCTCAATGTCTGAAGTTTTAAGTATTTATAACATAAAACAGTCTTTTAAGGGTTTTGGTAGGACTCCCTAACATACTGTCTATTTGATGCCAGTTATCTAGCCATCTAGATTAGGAATGGCTGATAGCCTGTAATAAAGCATCCCCAAACACCCAGGTTTTCAGGTGGCCAAATCAATAAGCTGATTGTCTGGTGTGTACAGTGCATAAGAACCCTAACTGGACTCCAGCTATTTCTTCAGTATGTATTGACTGATATGTCTCAGCTGGACTGACAGGTGATGTAGCCAGTGTTTTCATGAGTCAGTCCCATGCAGTGGATAAAATTGATTTGGAAATCGGTGGTCTTTCATTTGGAAGAGGAAATATACTCATATTGTGAAATAAATTTGAGATTTTCAACTATAGTACTCTGAAGTTTGAATCTCAAAAGGGCTATAAATTGATAGTGCTAGACCCTCTGCTTTCCAAAGCGTGCTAGGGCTATTGGTTTGGGATTTTACTTCTAACATTTAGTAAAACAGGACTTTAAACCATGTCAAATCAAGATGGATTTTCTCTTGTATCAGCTATGTGAATAAAGTCTGTCAGCTTTGTGTTGGTTTGTTTTTGTTGTTTTTTGTCTTTAAACTGGTACACCAACTTCTTTTAAAAAAAAAATTTGCAAACTTTTTTTGTTTATGGCTTGCAGATCTGATTTTCTTTCCTAGAGAGACTTTTTTTAATGTAATGATATAACCATTGAAAAATCCTGAAGTGTAGCAAGGAATACACCCTTAGTACTAAATGAGCTGCCGTTTGCTGGCTAGGACGATGCACTATGTGTTACTCTTACAGCAGCTATGCAATTTTTTAACTTCTGTATTTTCCTATTTCAAATTTGTATTAACATCTTGCCTTTTTGTTTTGGGAAGTTGGAATTCCCTTCCCTTCTGTATCCGAAGCAAATATACCTTAACACCGAGTAGTGAAAGAGGTTGCCTCAACAGTACTTGTTATGTAACTAATCTTATGCTTTTAAAACTAATGGAATTGGTTAAAGTAGCATACCAAACACTGCTGTATACAAGTATTTTGTTACCTAAAAGGAGATGCTTCTGAAAACAGGATCCTATGCCCTTCTAGTTCTTACACAAGGCTGACAACTGCTTGTGTAACATGGGATGTGTGAGGTCTTTGGTTTGTGGTTTGTTTCAGTACTTGCTATCCTCTACTTTATGGTGCTTTTTAAAGCCTCTGAATCCTTCCTAAATGGAAACACAGTGGTGAAGCAGAAGGTGGTTCTAATCAAAAGGAGCAAAGTGGTCTTCAAAATCGTGGGTAAAGCCACGTATACAATAGCCTTAGCTCACTGGAAGCTTTGTGTAACTAAAATTTATGATATGGAGGTTGGGTTTTAAAGCAAATGAGATTGTATGTGTTTTCTTTCAAATGTGGAAACCTTGCACATATATGTGTGCATCTGTGTGTGTATATAAGAAGAAGCACAAAGGTAGTTTTTGTTGGGTTTTTTTTGAAAGTAGGAGGTTGATCAGAGAGAAATTTCAAATGAAAATAAAGAACTAAAGTAATTTAAGCCATTGAAATTCAGTAATTTATTCTAATTAATTTCTAATTATATAAATGTTTTGAAGTAATACTTAGGACATTATCTGGATTTAATAATGTCTAATTAGCTAACTGATGGTTGCAGGTAACAATTTTTTCTTTTCTAGGGGCATTTGTTTCTTTGAATTTTAACGTGCGTTAAGAAACAATTGTCACTTTACTGCCTGTGTTTGTGAAGTGCCGGGTGCTCACTGATGGTGGTGTTTCAGCAAACACAAGCCAGCATGAGTGTGCCTGTAGTCTGAGCCTGGGCACCCTGTCATATCTGCTGATAATGTGCAACCTCAGGCTGCAGATCTGATCTCTCACTGAAAGGAATCAAATGTTACTTTATTCCTGGAGTAAACTAGTTAAAACAGAATTAGATTTACAGGGAGCAAATAGAAATCAAGCCTTATGCTACTGATATTTAACTGAATGTAAAATTATATTGCAAGAATGTCCAGGATGCAGAACACTGAGCTGAGACGTCTTTGGCAGTTGTCAGGATTGGTTTGATGTGTTGCAAGTCAAGTGTGTTGCACAAAGTTGGGATGATACACTTCTTTAGAAGATAAAATTTGAGCCCTGTGTGTAACTAACTAACAGGAAATACAAGCAATGCTTTGTGTCGTGAAAAACAAATGCCAGCGAGAAAGGCAGAAGAGTAGATTGGTCTTATAAAAATCTGTGACTAAAACTTGCCGTGTGCACCCCTTCACAGCGAAGGAGGAGAGGTGACCTTCGCTGCTTGTGGGAAACTTCCCGGTCACTGGTGCAATTCACCAAAAGCCATATTGTCTCTGACAAAACACTAATGGAATTCCATAGTTAGACATCTAGAATAGCCAGCAGCAGCCTTGCTATGTGTAAATGCAAATCACAGCTGCTAAACAAGTACTACAAGGTAAATCAGTGAGTGCTGATTACCGTGTGCTAAAATATATAAACTTTGTCATCACCACCCTGTTGAAAAGTTAATCTTTTTGCTTATCATTTTAACAACAAGGATCCTCAAAGCTTTAGGATGCAACTCTTACCATCTTACCAAATAAAAGCATAATAAGTTATACTGAGACTACCACTGGACTATACAGTATATATCAACCACTGAGACAATCTTTAATGATAACAAACATAGTTGCTAGAAAGGCAGCTGCAAAGATCGTTCCAGGTATCATTCTGGCAAATGATTTTGTTGAGGAAAAACACTGGAAATCTAAATTGTGGTCTGTGTGAAACCAGCCAAAGCCTTCAGCACCGTAAGCTGCATCTCCAGAAGCTCCTCCAGAAGTTGTCTACCCAAACAGTCTTGTGGTGGTGAAACTAGTGAGCAGTAATGGCATAGTAGCAAGAATTTTAAACGGAATGAGAACCTCAGAACTGTTTGTGATCCAAACTGATCATCAGGAAGGATGTTGTTTCCCTGCTGTTTTTAACTGGGTTGTGTATGGATCAATGCCTCTTTTTGTTTTCTGTACAGATGATGAAGAATCCATAGCAGGCTTTGTTTGTCCCTGCAGACTGAAAATACTGATGTTAAGTGTGGTAGCTAGTTGCTCCATAACAAACTCCTTACCAGTGACTGGGCACTACCTGCGTGAACTTGGAAGTCCTGCAGGCTGTGTGGATGGCTCTGTCAGGCCGTATCTTTACTGCCATAATAACAAGAGTTTGTTCTGATGTCATCCTGTTGGAAGGCATGTTGAACTGGTGGCATTAACAACACAACACTGAAATCAGCTGACAAATACTGCTCTGCTGGCAGTGTGCTGTCTTGAACAACTTGCCTGGGTCCCAACTGCTAATCTGACACCAGCAGCCCACCTCCTGCAGGTGTGCTGTGGATGTATTTAGCAGGTTGATGGCTACTGGGCCATATGCCAGGTATGATCTGTCTCTGTTCCCCCTTCCAAAACAGTAAATGAAGATCTCCAAAGGAGAGGGCTCTGCAGCAGAGTTCAAGATTCCTTGAAGGTTCAGAGATTTTCACACTACTTTGAAGTTAACTACAGAGGGAGGAAAACTGTATGGAACACTTCTAGTTGCTCTCTACCCATTTTGACTCCTTTATATTTGATTTCAGTTCTCATCTCAAGAGGTGAGTTAAAAGTTCAACTTCTCAGCCTAATTACATTGGTTATGTATTGGGCCTTAACCTCTTAGCCAAATTATTTTGATAACGTACTGGACTCCCATATAGTTTTGAAAATGAAGTTATAAATGTCCCTTTCATATTTTCTAGTGTTCTTTGTTTAGTTTCAGTAAATTGTATTTCAGTTTAATTATGTTTTAAATGTAATCCAGAATACTTTCATAGCCCCTTCTGAGGCTGCTTTGGCAAGAAATGAGCTCTTCTGGGTGCTATAGATGAGACCTCTCTCTATCTTAATAAGTCCATGGAAGCTACTTAAGAGTACCAAAAGGGAAAGAAGGGATAAATTCTGCATTAATAGAAGCGTTCTCCGTCTGTTCTCAGATTCAGACAGATAATCCCCATGGGAAGTGTTCTGTGTGTTTTGCTCTGTGTACTTGCATTTTGTAGGGAATCTTAATCGTGTTAGGTGCTACAAGGTTCATCTATTCAGATTTTGTAGTCCAGAGTTTTTATCAAGGCTCTTGCTGGTCTGTGGTTCGCTGCTGCCATCCTAGGATAGTGTACACACTGATACACACTTGGGTTTAGTGGAGAGAGGAAGAGAATCTCTCTTGCGCTGTGCTTAGGAGGTGATCTGGATTTTGTCAGTAGTAGGCCAGCCACTATTTTTTTTTTTTAATCTTGAATGACAGATCCATCCACATGATTTAGTATGAAAGCTTGCTATGTCCTTCTAGAGTTGGCCTCTCTCTAGGCTTAGCTTGGCCAGACTCTTGATCTTGTGTAGCAGAAGGCTTTGTGTGCTTTAGTCTAATTCACTTATTAGTGAGTGTGCTTTGAAAGGTAAGGTAGGACAGAGTTCTTTTGGTTGCCCATGCCTCGTCAAGGTACCTTGAATACTGATTTTCTGGGGAACTGTCAGAAAGGGAAGACTAGAGTCTCCTGAAACACTTGTTGACGTGCATGGGATGCAGAGTGGAGCACCCTTGCAAATCCCAGTGTTGTGTCTATTATGTCTTAGATGGAAACTTTTACTTTTGAATAGCTGTAACCTATTTGATGACAATCAGTTTAATTTACATAGAAAAACTGTATGTAACTGTAGATGTGTTTGCTTTACTCATAGCTTTCTTTCCCTTATCACAAACTTTGTATTGTGCTCTGATCTATACTTGCCTGTGTAAACGTTCAGGGGAATGAAGTATCCAGGAGGGGATGCAAGGACTGTCTATCCTGAATTGTTGTTACTCACAAGAAACCTCCTCCTCTCCTCCCTGCCTTTCGCTCTTGACTGTTCTGGTGTTAAGTGGAATTGTTTACTGATGTAGCAGCATTTCCACCAGTTATTCTCAGTGGTTGTGGTTTCTGAAGTTGTTTTGTTACTGGGAGGAAGAAGCTGAGCTTAGATCTTTGATCTGAACTAATAAGCACTGTACCTTTGTAAAAAGTTGAGTATGCTACCTTGAAATCTTTAGCAAATGAATACACAGAAATGTTAGTCTGATTTTTTTTTTTAATTATTTTTTTTAGATGGGTAGTTAAAATCACTGAGCCGTGTGATTTAGGTTGAATTAACTGACTTCAGGTGCCCTTTTGTCTAAGGGCTGGTCATCTGAAAGCTCTGGAGGCCAATTCTCTTGTGGTGGCACCGTAGTGCCACTTGCAGAGGTCGCTGGGTGCAGCTGTGTAGTATTCAAATATTAATGAACTGGAAGCTGTTTTGGCAGCTTTCTGCTGTGTGCTGGCAGAATGACTGTGGAGCATGACTGAAGAGCAGAGATGATCAAGGAGGAGAAAGTCTGTTGGATAAATTAGCCAGCGATCCAGGGCTAGAATTACTCTGAAGGCATCACTGCTAGATGGGAAGTTGCCATAGCAACAAAAAAAAAAGCTTTCTTTCAACACTTCTAATTGGAAATGTTACCCATCCTCTTAAATAACTGCTTTTGGCTAATTTTAGAATTTATCTGCAATTTAGAATACTTGCTTCTTTGAGGTGTGTGCTAGCTTAGGATACTGTAGTGTGCACATACGTGCAAGCATATGCAAGCACTTGTTAATTCAAAATTGAGAATTTGTTTGGGAATAGAGGAAACAGGAAAGTGGCTTTTCCTGTTCCAAGTAGTGAACAGAATCAGGTGGCAGTGGAAGATAGCCAGTTCAGAAAAACACCATTAGACTTCAGCACAATATTGAAAGTATAAAATCCTGTGCAGTAGTAGTGCTTGTAATGCATCTGAATTAACTGTTATTGTTTAATACATGGTAAGTCATTGCTTCCTAATTTTAGTCATGTTTTTCTTTCTGTTTAGTCTACGTGTGGTTTATTTGGAATGCTTTTTTTTTAACTTGAATTAAAGGGTAGAATTTACCTTACAAATCAGTTATATTTCAGCAAAAAGGCTTTTAAGCATTTAGTGTTTGGCATTAAAAAGTGAAATAGTCTGGAAAATGCAATGTAACAGGTATTACTTGTACATAAATTCTTTTAACTTGCTGATGTATGCATTTTTACTGAAACAAGTTCTAGAATATTTTTGGTAACTTAAGGGTTCCAGTGTTCAGTGTATTGTCTCCCCTTATTTGTTCTGTAAGGCTGTCAGGGTGGTTTGCTATTGTAATCCTGAATTTGCAATGGTCATCTTAAATGTGTTTAATGAAAACTAGATGTTGCTTTCTGTCCATACCTTCAATATATTAAAGTACTGTGTACATAATACAGCACAGTTGTTAATCTATTCTTGAAGCGTATACATTTCTTTCGCAGTTGTACTACTAAAACAAAATTTGAGTGAACTTACTTTCTTAAAGACTCTAAAGGTAGATAAATTTGTGTGCTAATGTTTTCATGTGCACTGAATGTGTGCAGACCCAGACCATATGGAAATTGTTCATGAATGTAAAAATTGTTTGCTGTTATTTTAGCCATGTCCCTATGAAAATGCCATTGGTGTTACTTCATGCAGGAGTGAAACACTACTTTCAAATCTACTCTACTTAACAGAAGTCTAATTGAATCCATTCAAACTGCCGAAGTAGCAGCATTACAGCTTGATTTCCAGCCCAAATCCCCTTCCCATCTGATGTGGGGGTTTTTTTCCTATTTCTTATCATGTGGGCACTTTCTGAAAAGCAGAATGTAGTCTTTCCTGTAAGAGAAAAGACTCAAAGTGTATTTTCAGACCTGTACTTCAGTGTAAAATAGTTTGCAAATTTGAAAGCCTTCTACAGCCTTTAAAGGTCCTGTAAAATTAATTAAAATACTTAGAGCAAGATTTCCTGCTCAGCTGTTTCTATATTTTTTTAGTGTAAGGCACTCCTTGATGTTTTATCATTCTTGTAAAGAGTGACAGGAAGGTATTCATAGTTAAAAAGTTAACTATTGCCTACTTTAAACCTGCTTTTCCTACTTCAAAAAAAGAGTGAGAGAGGCAACATCACAAGTTCTGACAGGCTTTTCTTAATGATGCACTTTATTCAGCTTGAGAGAGAACATTGTCAAGTGCAGTCTGTGAAATAACAACAAACTGGAAACCTATAGGCAGGAACCATTTTTCTGGTTTTATGTTATAAACTTCATACAGAGGTACACTGACAGCCTGATAGGGATTATTACAGTAAAAGCAAATTGCTTTGAGTAGGCAGCAAACTGCTACAAGTCCTTATGTATGTTTTGGAAGCTGCTGAAGTTACTACAATACAACGACTTGCTCGTTTAACTTTATATCAAAGCCTGAGTGCCCTAACCAAGCCCAGGACTCTAGCAGCAGGGCACAGTACACACAGCAGTGAAAGGTTCACCTGCTGCAAATAGACAAGGGCCTGTGATCCTTTTGAAGCTGAAGTTAGACAGCCAAATGCTTGAGAGACCTAGATGTCTCAGGGAAAAGGTGAGAGTAGCTGAGGGAGTACATTATTTCAAAATTTCTTTTCAGTTGGCTGGTGACTTCAAATAAATGGGCTAGTGCGTGTAACAAGGTAATCTATTCCCATCTATATGAGTGCTGTGGTACAGAAATGAACACTGAAAAGATTGAATGGAAGAATACAAAGTTACACATTCAGAGGATGATGAATAGAGCAATTTGATTAAGAGCTTAATTTACTTCACTTATTTCTGTACCAGAAAGTTGGGTTTTAGAAGATTTTCTGAGTTTAGCTACAATTAACTGCTTTCACTTCTTTTTAAACAGGTGTCAAACAAAAAATCAAACAGCACTCCTCCCCCAGCACAACTATCTAAAATCAAAGTACCAGCACCACAGACAGTACTGAAGAAGGAAAAGCGGCAGAGTTCTTCAAGGTTTAATGTTAGCAATAACAGGGAGCTTCAAAAACTGCCAGCTTTGAAAGGTATGTCTTTCTAAATTAGAATTTTTGTGGGGGATCTTTGGCATGAGACAGAGAAGCATCTCAGCTAACATACTTACTATATCTGGAAAACGTACTTTATGTATCAAGTATACACATGTGCAAACTTGCACATACTCGCATGCTCAAACATACTGGGCTTTTTTGTTTCTTCTTTCATTCCTTATATGAGGACTCGAGTGTGTTGTCTTCTTGGCATTCACTATAGGAAATATCTGTAACTTCCTTCAACCCAGAAATGTGTATGTGAAAGTATATTCACTCATAGCGCATAAAAGAGGAGGTTTTAGTCTCTCTCTGTGAAACACCAGTCATCTGCCCTCAGTGCAGTGTGCTCAAACCCGACTTTATACTAAAATATCTCTTGGCACGATGAGAAGACCTAGTCAATCACTATTTATTGGTCTGATTTTCCTGAGCATGGATCAAGTGGAGTGGTGTCTTGATAGTGATTATGGATTTTTCCTTTGTCAGTTTTAAGGCTTTGTGATCCTTTAGAATTGTATTTACTGCTATCTCTGATGAAAAGCTGCTACTTGATATGTCTTCTCTTACTAACGCAAGCTTTTATCTTTAACTCCTGTCTGTTCTGTAGATAAACATTTGCATGCTGTGTTTATGGTAGTGTGTAGTAGCGTTAGGGTATGATTTTTCAGGTGTGATCAGTGTATTGATCTATGGCTTGTGAGCAACTGATTTGCCTTGAAGGCTTATTTGAAAAAAGTTGTTTTGAAGTGTGGTGCGCACTGCTTTCCAGTGTTCGAAGTTGGCAGTAAAAGCTTAAATAGAATGCTGAAATATTGAGTAGTACTATTGTAAGCAATATGAAAATGTCAAGGGATAAGATTTTTTTTCCTCTAGTCATTGTTTTCTTGAAATAATATATTAGTGTTTCTTGAAAATAAGAAACCTGTTTTCTCAGCCCATGTGAGTTATACTGCTTTTCATACAGATACAATTAGACTGCAACGTTCTTCTCTTCACAGAGACAGTTTTTACAAAAAGAATATGAAATATTGTCTGTCAATATCACAGTCAGTATACAAGATACTGCTTAAAATTTTTCAACACAACTCCTCTGTATTTAATTTCAATTTATTTTATTGAATTTGTAAGTAAGAATGTTAACCACCACAGATTATGAATGATATGTCCATTTAAACTGACGTAGCAGATTCATGCACAAACTGTCATGTCCAGGGTGTGACATAAGCAAATGGTACTGAGTTAAAGTAGTGATTTTTGTAAAAAGGCGTGCTTACGGCCTCCTTGACTGGCATAACCTTTTGTTCAGACTCATCTGCAAAGGAGATTCTAGACCAAGTAACAATCATCTTTCATTTTGTCCTGTTTTAAATAGTATGTTTCTGGTAGTGCTGGGGTTGTCAGCTCAGGGTGACCAGAACTGAGCAAACAGTCAGGAATAGAGTGGACAGCAAGCTGGGAATGAGAAAAATGACTGCATATGGGAGAGGGGAAGGGAATCCATCTTACAAAGGGTGAGGTGAAATTTTAGGTCTCTTCCCGCTTTGGCTCTGTTGCAGTTTAAACTAGTAGGCCAATAAAGGGCAGAAGAATGCCTGAAGTGCTTTTGATGCAATGTACTTAGATGTGAAGAAATGGTAGAAGTATTGTTACTCATCCACATTATATTTGCCTTTCAGTCTGCGGTCGCTCCCCCCACTGTCAAGTGAAGTAGAAGATGTTGAGCTTAACTCTGGTGGATGTCTGATGCTGTATGTGTGTCCCCAGGCTGCTGAGGGTCAAACTTTGCTATGAAACGCTGGTGGAATTGCTGATTTAGTGATGGGTACTAATTACGATGTCCACTCTCATGGAATATAGCAGGTGTCTGTATATTTGCTGTGCTCACTTATGACTTGATTCCCACCTATCAGGATAATAGGACAAGGGGCAGCGGGTGCAAGCTGGAGCTTAGGAGGTTCCACAAACACATTAGGAAAAACTTTTTCACTGTGAAAGGTGACAGAGCCCTGGCACAGGCTGCCCAGAGAGGTTGTGGAGTCTTCTTCTCTGGAGACATTCAGAACCCTCCTGGACACATTCCTGTGTGACCTACTGTAGGTGATCCTCCTGTGGCAGGAGGGGCTGGACTAGATGATCTTTCGAGGTCCCTTCCAACCCCTGACGTTCTGTGATTCTATCGGGATTGTTGCAAACGCTGTTGGCCAGTCACTACACATACATAGATGCGTGACTTGATGTGTGTTCAGTGGGTCAAGTGAAGCTGAGAAATTTTCTTTTTGGATAGTTTTAAGTGTGTTGTTTAATGTTGGTGTCTGGACAGAAGTGAAAGTGGACTAGCAGGCTGTAATTCAAGGACTGAGATGGCTAAGGCAGGTTTTACTTATATGAACTGCTGGAAAGAACATAGTGTACCTTCAGGTTAGCTATGTTTAACCAGCATTTAAACTCCAGTTGCTTTTAACGAGTGGCTGTTACTTCTATGGTTACAGTACCTGGGAAACCTTTCTTCTAGCTAGTAGACCAAGAGATGTGTATTTCTTTCAAATATTTTTGGGTTGACTGCTGTATGGTGTGCTTAACATGAGACTGTATTTTAAGCACAACTTACAGGGTTGTCTTTGCATACTTTAAAGGTCTGCTGAAAGCTTGTAACTGGTAAGCTAATAGATCTGTGAAAGCTTATACCTGGTAAGCTCTAAAAGACTTTCTCTCTTGCTGAGATAACCACCTTGCTTCTGTGCCATCAGGCTGGAGTTGAGGTCAGTGGATCACCTGTAATAGTGGGAAGAGGAAGGAGGAGCTGCCAGTGTGGGTTTTTGTCAAGGTATCTGATTTAGGAAATAGTTTTTGATCTTCAGGCATGCCTTGAACTTTCTCCTGGGCGTTGCACAAAATTGCTGATGGTAGGCTTCCGGAAATACCAGTCTATTTGCCCTAGTGACTGGTGTTAGTGTGGTATGATTTATATTCACTGAAGCAGCTTACATTTAGTGTTGTACACACTGACTTTGTTCAGGAAATGGAGGAGCAAGACAGCTCAGATAATCCAAAAAGAAAAGGAAATAAACTGTGAGTTAATAGGCTCTAAGAATAGAGATGTACACAGGAAAGAGAAGTCTCTGATGCAATTGGTTTGTGGAGCATCAAAATCCATATATTAGCAAAACTGGCAGTGAAGCTCCCTGCAGCACAGTGCAGTGCAACATCATTTAGTTTGGGTAGAATAGGTAGCTTGTGTGCCCACAGATAACTCAGAAGTATCTCTGAAGTGCCTTCAGAACTGAAAAACACCTGGAAAAGATCTTGCCTGTTTTCACCAAAGAGAAAAATTCTGTGCCAACAAACTTTTTTTAATTTCTGCTTAACCAGTTTTCATTGTTACCTAACATTTGTCATACCAAGTACTTCAGTTACAGAAAGCTGATTTCTGTTTTTAGTTATTTATTGGGGAAAAGCTACTTATTGGCCTTAAACCTGTGTTTTATTTTAGTATGATTTGAAAACTTCCATGTTAATGCTTTGATTATATGAAATATAAATGGCAAAGGGTGTTTCAGCCAGTAAGAAACTCATCAGCTTCTTAATTTTTGCTTTATTAAGAAAACAACTTGTAACTTAGAATATATTGAAGTTTTTCACAAATTTAAGAATCTGTTCTGTGTGAGATAGCGTGTGTTAAATATGAATACTTTAAAAGTATCGTATCCAAGCTTGTAAATACCTGACTATTCACACACCAAAGTAGTTTGTGTTCTTTGCAACTGCCCGCTTCAACTTTATGCAAGAAGCTTGAATTCACTGTTACATTATCAAGAATTTTTTCAAGGTTAATTAGCAAATAATTCCACAATGTCTATGATTTTTAGTTTCTTGTGTGCTGGCATTGCTTTCTGGTGATGTTGATGGATCATCTTCATTTCAGTTCTTGTTTCTAGGTTAGCTCTATGAATTTGTAACACCCACCCCAATACATTATATACTGGGAAAAGCTCTAGAGCTTCAATGCGATGTGTTTGTGCTACTCATCTAGCTGCGCTTGGCCAGTTTTGAGAGGAAACTTTTCAGTGGCCGGATGTGTTATGAACTGTGTGTTTGTTACTTGTGCGCTTGACAGCTGCAGTAATACATCTCTTGTGGAATTAGTATCCAAAGACCATCATACAGATCGTTTCTCCAAAATACTGATTAATAAAAAACAACCTGTATTTAATGCTGAGGGAAAGGAAGGGCATCATTTTTTTTCCCCCCTTCTGTGAGATAATTACATTTAGTTCCAGATCTATCTCTTTTTTTTTTCCACCTCTTCTCGCATGCATATTAAGAAAACTCTAGCGCTCGTTTGTAGATTCTGTATGCTTAGTTTACTATCTAAGCCATTAGGAGATCAAATTTAGTATTTTCTGAATTTTCCCTAGGCAACTTCATTGATTAGGAAAAACAAAAGATTTTTTTTTCTTTGATTTTACTGGAATTATAGTTGTCCCTTACCACATAAGAGTGGTGGATGAGTGCTGGCATCTGCAGGACTGAAGTTGCTGCTGTGATGGACTTCTTGAGTAATTGACCAGGATCAAAAAAGAACAAAAAAATAGGACAGTCAGCAGTGTGACATTTCATAAGTGGTTAAGTAGCAATCTCAGTGTTACTATGTTTCACTTCTATTCAAGACTGTTAATACAGAAAAGTAAAATTTAATGATTCAAAAATATATGTTATTAAAAAAGAGAATTTCTAAGAATTTATCATTTATCATACTTCCATTACACATTGACAGTTTTATTTTTATTTTTCCTTTTTTCCCCCATGGTGCAGTCTTGCTAGTTATGTATTTCTAAGATAATCCCCTGCCTATTATGTCCACTTAGTTTATATGCTACGAGGAATTTTTAACAGTACAAACAGGTGAGCATACTTGTATTCGTATGTGTTATGTGCTGATTTTAGCAAACTGTAAATGTGCAGCATTTAGATAACTATTGTAGAAAGTGGCAAGATTTTTAATGATGTGGTATGAATCCCTACAATACATAAGAGAATGCTGCAGTAAGAATTCTTAAATACAATATTAAGGTGCCCTGATTGGGATAAAAGGTTTTATACAACATCAAATATGATTATGTCACAAAACTAACTTTAACAGGCAAGTAATAGTCTTTAAAAGATAAGGTTCTCTGTCAGTCCTAGAATAACAAATTTGGGAGAAAAAAAAGCGCTCTGTAATATTCTGAAGTATTGCAAAATTTCCCAATGAACATGTGTTAGTCATGCATATGTAAATTTGGGCATGATTCAAAAATAGGCTTTTTCAGAGCATTACTGTATGTGCTTTTTAAAGCTGGATAGAATCCTTTTATAGCTTTATAGAGGACTCCTATGATGGCAGTGTCGTTTTGTTCATGTGCTTGAGCTTGAGGTTTTTTGTCTTCTGTTTTAAATAAAAGTGAACATCGTTTTAAGTAACCTTAAAGATGGTAATTGCAATTCAGTTTTCAAATACCGTTGCTAGTTTATATACAAAATCACTATTTACGTCTTCGAGTTTTTTTGATCTTGAAAATGTGGGTACAATATTCGTAAAGGGTATGTATCGAGGTAGGAAGAAATGAGCCACATTGACAGTTATGGATATGTATACTCTAGTGCTAAGATGTACAGAGTATGGAATACTATGCTGTTTTCTTAGTGTAGAATAACTGCATGTGGCACGATTAAACAGGTTTTTGTATTTCACTGTTGATGATCTTGCCGTGTGTTTTGAGCAGCCCTCGTTTGGACCTTCTGGTGGAGATGTCTATTTCTGACTTGGTAGTACTTTCAGCATTGAAATCATATCAGTCAAATCTATTGAAAAGAAAAAAAAAGGAATAAAGGAATAATAAACATGACACATCATATGGGTGCCATTTCTGCAGAGCACATTTCATGTGGAGTGCATGTGTTCTTTTTTTTTTTTCCCATGCAGAGACTTCAGAGCTATGCCAGCTTCTGAGTCTCTTCTGTGCAAGAGGAGAATATCAGGGTGGTGTCTCAACTTGTCTGCCTGTGATATAGGACTCTGATAGGGAGGCAAGTGTTGTTAGATCTTTCCTAATGTTTTTAAGTCATAAATGGCTGTCTAGGAGATAGCTCTGTTTTCATCATCTGTACAGTATTAAAGTCTGGTGAATAAAGATTGTGGGAGAGGTGATTCCAGTTTAAGATTCTAACACTTAAAAAAAAAAATTGGAGCAAATTTTCATTGATAAATTTGTTGTAACCACGAGAAATGAGGAGAAAGTGATAGTTTCTCAAGAGGTTAGAAATGTGAAGTTGTATGTTTCTCTCAACTGTAGAGTACAGATAATTAAGCAAAACTGCTGCCAAGGTCAATTAAAGTAAATCAAGTATTGTTCTCTGTGCTACAGAGAAATTCAACCATACATGTTGGTCATTTCCACAAACTCCTATCAGGTTAAGTTCAACATCAAGCAGAGTGTGTTACCTATTGTTTTAAAACCTAGTGTCTTTTTTTTTCATTATACACTGCAATGTAATTGCATTTATGGAAATCGTAGTGGTAATGGACTACTTTGGGGTTTTGAGGAGCACTTTTCTTATAAGCTGTTGAGACTGGAGATCTCAATGTTTAGTGTCACTTCATCACAGAAACCTACTCCTGCCAGTTGTATATTAGGTAGAGAACACAGGTGCAGTACTTTGGCCATTCCAGTTTAATTATGCTTCTTGTGTGTATGCATGGCAATTAAGGAATTTTGTCCAGCTGCAAGGTGGTAGCATCACTGTTCAGCTACAATATTTTATACCAAGTGAGCTGGTAGGTAAAACAAGATAATACTGCTGTAAAAGGTAATTTGCCCTAATATGTAATGCATTTAAAAGGCAAAACAAATTAATTCTCATGCAAAACATCAATGAATGCCGTTCTGTGAAACAGATTATGTTCTTCTGCCTTGTACACCAACTACATTGGACTCACTCAGTATGCTAAGCGCTGTTCTTCTGATCCTGGCTGTGTTGATGCTTTTGCAGTATTTTTGCAGCCCAAGATTGTGTGGGATTTATTGAAACAAAATTTCCATCATGGAAAATACTGCAGAATCTCTTCCCTACATCAATATGCTTAAGTGTCAGTGAGTGTAGTATATGTATAGTATCATGTGAAAGAACTGTGAAGAGTTTTTTTTGCCATGTTAATTTAGTGACTTTGTCTTTGAACTTTGATTTTAAAAACATTGTCATAGTGTTGAATAAACAGACTTTCTCGTATTTTTCTTTTAAATGTTTGGAGGAGTTATTGTGTGTGGTAAGCATATATATTTCTTAAAGGAAAAACTGGCAATTTGTTTTTCATACAGGAAAATATTGTCTATCCAATGAGTAAATATTTTAATATTAATGAGTATTAAATTATTAATAATAAAATATTTAGCAATTATCCAGCCTGAATTACTACATAACATTTTAAAGATTAGGAACTGTGATAGCTAGTGGGTGAATAACCACTGAATAAACGTTACAGAGGAAAATGCTTGGTCTGAATTTTTTTTCTTTAACTAGCTTTACATGAAATCATAGGCTTGGGTTAATGAGCTGTTTTTCATTTCAACTGCCCTATCAGACACCTACTCATTAGTCAGCAGCTGAAAGTGTTAGAAGAATGCTCTACATCTGTCACTGGCAGCGTTTCCTACCAAACTTGTTTCCACTGAAGCTTGGATAGAATCCTTAAAAATAGGATTTAAAATGTGATATTGTCTTATTTTCTAGATTCTAGCCTGCATCTGAATTCAGAGTTTAAATCTCTCTTAAAATGTCTCTTAGTCTGCCCTTATGTACAAAAATAACACGTTGTTCCACTGCACATTGTAATCAGACCTAAACATTTTTGCTGCTGCACTGAACTTCTCCCTTCATAAGACCTCTACTGATCAAACATGGAGTGCAATATTTATACATGTAAATATAAGTCAGTGTTTGATGGATAACTAGCACATTCAAGTTTCTGCTCTTGAATGGATTTTTTTTCCACTTCATTTCTTGCAAATGACATGTGCGACCTATGTAATATGGCCACAGATAGGAGTGAGTTGGTATTATACGTGTTAGCTTCTTATGTACTGGGCTGGGTTAAAATACTGTGACAGTACTTGCAATGAGCTTCTGCAGTCTGTTCTGGGAAATATGTTTTTGTACAAGATGCTATTCTTAAAATATTTCTTTTAAGGTAATTATTTGTTGTCGTACAGCATTCTGAATTCAGCAGATACATACCGAGTTCTCCCCCTGCTCCGCACTTACAAAACCTTTTGAGTATTGGCTGAAGGAACACTTGACGCTGCTGGGTCTGTGTGCTACAGTGATCATGCAAATATTAGGAAATCCAGATAGAGACAAGTCCAATCAGCGGCTGATGTTTGCCAGTTCCACATATAGTCAGTTTTTCCTGTACTAGAGGAAGTAAATATTACCAATTTCTCAACATGAGAAGTAGGATATTATCTTTTGCCATGTTTCAGTTTAAGGAATTCTTTAAGGAAGCCACATGGTGGTCCATACTTGTTTCATTTATCCAGATAGATAAGGACTGCTTACTTATTTGTGCGTTTCTTTTGGTGTTTATTGCCTCAGTTTCATTGAATTTCCTCTTGGCTGTCCTTTGTAATTGAGTCAGAACCCTGTAGGAAAAGCCCGGTGTTCTACTGCTGCAGTTTCTCCTCCAGAACATGTAGTGTCCACTGCCTTTTCTCCCCTAAAACAAAGGTATTGTCTTTAAGAAACTCATCATTCAGGGTTATGAAGAGACCTTTATTTTCTATACCCTGACATCATTTGTGAGAATAAGTTTGGCTTAGGCTGTAATTGGAGGGGGGGGGGAAAAGTAAATTACATGGGTCCTACCAGTGGAAGTGAGTCATACATGTTCCTGTCCCTTTTTTACGTGGCTGTCTGAACCAGATAATGAAATGAACAGGGCTCAAACTCACACCTTTCCTTCTCATTTTAACTCCACTCAGTTTCCTAATCTGGTCCAACCGTGCAGCTGCACAAGCCCTTGTAGAGCGATTCTGGCTGGTTGCGTGCGTGTCTCAGAGGAGGCAGGATCGCAGCAGTAGCTCATAGAAACTTAGCTCAGCTTCGGCTGTCATGGGACACAATCTGAGTTAATAGAAAACCAGCCTGTGGTAAGTGGCTTTCTGTTGAGTTAGTGGACTAAATCAACTCAGCTGTGAGTCTGACCACTGAAGCAGATGAGAACAAAATAAGGCAGAGGGAAATGCAGGGATGAGACTGAAGCAGGTTGCTGAGGAATAGCAACTTCAGCAGTTGTGGAATTACGCCTTTGGATGTCTTAGAGTTCAGACTAAGTAAGTAGCCCCTTCCTCCTCCAACCCAAAAATGAAAACTCTTACTGTAGTCTGAGAGGTTATTGGCTTTGTCCAAGGTGTCTTCATGTAAGTAGAGGTTCATGCAATTTTAAGTAAATGTTGTTTGTTCTGTCAGTATCAGTTAGAATAGTAACTAGTTCAGAAGGGAAGTAAAAAAGGCAACATTTGGGCAGGTGAGTTTGCTGGGGCCGAGTGGGGCTGGTTGTTTTTTAAATCACAGCTTAACTGGATTATTTGTTTTGAAAGAAATACTACATAGCCTCCCAGTGTATGGAGAACACATCAGCTATAGTGCTGTATCCTCAGTGTAACACATTTAATTATATCTTGAGAACTGTATAGGATTTTTCTTACTCCATCATCAGGAAATTAGAAGTGATAAACAGGAAACCTATAATAGCTGCAGTTTTGCTACATTGTCAGCATGATTTTTTTTCATAATTTGATTCTAAAAACGGGTAGCTGAAGTTAATATGACTTTTTTTTTTTTTTAATTCTCTTGCAACAGAAGTGTCTTCACAAATTTTTTCAAGTAACCTCTTCCTCCTTCCATTTATAGTCATTAGCTCCATTCTGCTTGCCTGGATATTCTTTCCCTTCCCACTAGTAAGTCAGTTAATTCTTAACTTAATATTCGTTGCAATTTTTTTCCCAAATGAAGTTGCTCAAAATAATGCAGCCTAAGAAAATATTTTTCTATGGTTGCAAATCAAATATTTTAAGGCTGAAACAAAGGGAGGGTATACAGACCTCCTGAGCAGAAGGTACCTCTCAATCTGTAAGACTGTTGAGAAGATAACAGATTTTAGTGAGAAAAAAATTTTATCAAGATTCAAGTTATTCAACTCCACTTGTGTCCTATCAGAAGCACACCTGAAGTATACTGAAATACGGCTGTTTTGAACCAATTTCATGGTAGCTTACGAAGTGCTGCCTTCAGATGTGGCACAGTCCTTTAAAGAGGAAGAAATGTGCACCAGGCATGTGTGTCTTGCATGAGAAAACTTGCTTGAAAGTGACTTAGTGTTCTGCCACTACTACTGGTAGTGCTGCAAATGTCATGTTTACTCTCTTTAGTGAAAAACAATGTAGATGGGTTAACCTAAAATTTACTAATAAACCTCCAACTACTCAGACAATGTTTATGTATACAATAAGAATTGACACTGTAACTGAAGTAACGTTCCCTTTTTTCTCTGTGTCCTAGTACAGGAGTTAAGTTGTGTGCCATTAGACCAGTAGTCTTCACATCCTTCTTAATCTTTGCAGGGAGATTCAAAGAGATGGAAGCAGCAGCTGACCATTAAAGCAAAGATATGAATAGACAGGAGATGATATCTGCCTCTTAAAGATGTGGTTACAAGATAAACTGAAATTTTAAAACTAATTTTTGCTGCTTCATGCGGTAGCTTATCTCTGTGGAGCAATCTAACTGTACTTTAGATGGTGAAAAGAAACAGAGTTTGCTTACAAAATTCTGCATGTGAAAATATGGTGAAAATTAACAGTTATTTTCCAGTTTTCTCCTTCATCCATCAAGAACTTGTAGAAAGCTTTGTTTGAAGTCAGACTTTTTATTGTTCTTAAATCTAGCTTTGTTAAAGTAGTATCTCTTTGGTAGCTTTCTGTTTTATAGGGCACATCTAAGGTGTACCCAAGGGATATATGGATATAAAATCTGACATTTTTGAGAATACATCTCTCTTGTTTTCTGTCTGGGCTGAAAGGACAAATTATTTCAATCTTTATAGACTTGGGAAAAAGGTTTAAAAGGGCATCAGAAGTTCCTGTAGTCCATTTTGACATTCTCAAAGCAGGATCAGCTACATTTATGTCACTCACAGTATGGCCATTTTTAAAACTATTAGATTGCAGTCTCTTATTTTGTTTCACTTTGCTTATAGTGAGAAGATTTCATTTAATGTCTAACCTAATCTTCCTTGATGTGGGAGGAATTTATTGTCCATTATGAATGAAGAAAAATGAATTCTCTACATCTCTTTAATTACTCTTTAAAATACTTGGATATTCTCAGTCTAGTCGTTTGTATCAAAAATAAATTAAAAAAATAAAACCCAACTAATCAAAAAAAAACAACCCCAACAACCCACACTTTTTTTTTTTTTTTAAGGAAGTAATATTTTCTAGATTGGTCATCTTTGGGCTTTCTTATTGGGTTTACATCCTTTTTCAACTATGACATCCAGGAGGTACTATTTCATGTCAGCAAATCCAATTGATATCTTCATGTGACTTATGGGTAAAATTCCTCTTTTTATATCCCACTTAGTCTTTTCCCTTCATTTAATTCAGTAATATTCAGTACAGCTCTAACTCACCTTTAGCAATGTATTATTGTAGTGTGATATATGTAATTTTTCTAACCAGGTATGCATGTGCCCTATCATTTGTTTGTGTTCCAGATCTTCATCAGCAAATTACCTAATTGAGAAGTGTCCTCTTTTTTTTTGATGTACTCCTTTTTTGAGCAGATACAAGTTAGGACAGTGTCATAGATTAAGTAATCTAAGTAAAGGTGCAAATAGTATTTGGGGAGAAGCAGAGATTTGGAGATGGTAAAAGGATAAAATTGTGTGTTTCTCTGAACATCACTCCCAGAGGTGCAGTATGTAGGAGACAAAACAAGTCCTTCATATAGCTGATTGTGAAAACAAATGTGCCAGGCTCATATGACGAAGAAAATGTTACATACAATTTTTTTTCCAAATACCTTAAGGAATTCTAATTAAGAAATTAATTGTGTGAAAATCAGTTAATTTTGAAATTTTTATGCTGTGCTTTCTTTGTGTGTTTCTGGGATTATGCAGCGAAACCATTTCCATATGCCTATATTGGTTCTTAGTGGTGCAATATTTTGGTTTTACTAATTAGAAAATTACTTAGTTACTGAACTTTCTAGAAAGGAAAACCTGAGTTTTGTAATACCTGAATTTGACAACATTAAGTTAAACTGAAGATAGTTCCATTTCTAGATGGAAACATTTAGGTGAGCATGAAACATGAGGTTTTCATCTCCTGAATGCCGTATGTGCGTATATGTATTCATAACACACATATTAGCAACTGACTGTAAAACAGTTCGTGGGAATGCTTATGAGATTTTATATTTATGAATTAATAATAATAACGATAGTCAGGAATCTGTGTTTTCCTGTGAACATGGCTCTTGAAAGCTGAAGCCAGAGATGTTTCCCTTAGTGCTGTGTTTTCCCACGGTTGCGCTCCTGCTTAGTAATCCTTGGCAACCTTTACTGAAGCAAAGATTGGGCTTTTGGCTTTTTTGGGGGAAGGAAAAAAAGAAAATTTTAAAAATGCCCGCGCTCTCTCCAGCAGGTGCGTACTGAATATTATCCGGGGGGGAGATCCCGGGGTGGTGATGGGATGAGCCAGCTTTACACAACCCGTGTAAAGGGCGAAGGCCCCTGGCCGGGCCCGGGGCACAGTCACAAGGGGCAGGGACACGGGGGCCAG
>NW_009721254.1:27356-40721 GCF_000703405.1 Apaloderma vittatum
CGTGACCCAATGGGGCTCCTCCCGCCCGCTGACATCACGAAGCAGCCAGTTCCCTCCAGCTGCAGAGCGCTTCGCTTTCTGGCTTTTTTTAAACTAAAATGGAGGCCGGTTTCTCGCCTTAAGGAATACGTTGCCTTGCCTGCCGGAGCCTAGATGTTGACATGTAACAGAGCCGGCAGCAGGATGGTGGTTGACGCGGCCAATTCCAATGGGCCGTTCCAGCCCGTGGCCCTTTTGCATATTAGAGGTGAGTTATTGTGCGTGTGCGAGTGAATCGCGACCCTGTGGCGAGCTCATAAATGGCTTTTGTGGTGCAGGGGAGCAGGAAGGCCTTTGTAGCCCGGTCCCCTTCGGTTTGTCACAGCCCCAACCAAAACCAGGGGAGATGGAAACCGGTTTGCTGTTAGAGGCGTTTTGGGATCACTTACGAATTCGCAGAGGCATTGCATGCATAGTTAAAAGCAGGTTTTGCTGCTTTCTGCCGTAACTCTCCCATCCCCCTTCCAAGCTGTGCTGATGTCAAAGGATGTGAAGTCACTACCCCAGAAAGGTACCGAGTGGGGGGAGGGAAGAGCCAAGTTCTCGCTGTACAGTTTCTATAGGATAAGGGCTTCAAAACCGTTTTTGTGGGGACTGTTCGAATAGAGCTCCTTAAAAACCCGCTGCAGCTTCTGAAAGAATTGGGAGTGTTGTTGGGGAGGGGTGGGGGGGGAGGGAAGAGATGTGACATTTATTATGAAAATATCCTTTATGTAGTCAGACAGCATTTCCTAGAAGAGATGCGGTTCGGCGCTAACAAGCAAGCTCTTATGTGCCTGCTGCTTTGTGCAGCTCTGAATGTTAAATTTCTTGACAGAATATGTTCTTTTGGGTTCATAGAATTAGTGCTTTGCAAATCTACATTTTATGCAATTCAGTGGGAGAATACATGGTGGTATGACACTTGCAGAATAACTCTGTGTATTTCTTCTGGGTTTTGCATTTAGTAAAATTTTGCATTGCTGTGTGGGGTTTTATGAATTTTTTTTTCTAGCTGTCTGTTAACCAGCTAAAGCTTTTTTTTGGTGTTAAAAACCACCTTGAGGAAGAAATTTGTTTAGAACTTTTTATAAAAGCAGAATTAGCTGCGATCAGCACACCTTGAACAATGGCATTTATATGCAAGAAACACAGCTGATACCATTCTTAATTACCTTTGCTTCTCAGCTTTCACTGACGTAGGCTAGATGTTAGTACTGAAAGTGTATTTTTTTTTAATTAATATTCCCTCACTGAAAACATTTTGCTTTGAAGTTTTAAAAGCCACCAACCACAACTGTTCAGAAACCTGCTTCTTTAAGCAGTAGCACTGCTCTTCATGTATTAAGAAATCACAAATTCTTCTTTACGTTCTCTGAAGTGACACTGTGGATGGGTTCTAGAAGACTCTAATTTTGGTCTGTGAGTGGGGAGGGGAAATACGATAAAATTCTCTTGAGTTAGAATAGGGACCATGCATGTTGTCAAGGAAGCATAAATAAAACTGCCTAACCCGTAGACAGGCTTTTGCTTTTCACGCTGCAGAAATTACCTTAATTTTCTGATAGATGCCACCTTTTGAAAGGGGAGAAAAACCACCTTTTAAAGGTGCAAGTTGGGAAAAGAGACCAAGGTTGGAATTGGAATGATGATATGTTGTAAGGATGAATGTTAATAACCCTTTGTCTCAATGTGATTTGTGAATTTTTCCCTGCTGTTGCTCCAATCAACTACATAATACTGAAGACAATGGATTTTAAGAAGCTGTTCTGAAATTTACTTTCCCAAAATCTAAATTTTGGGTGCACTGGGCAGTGCAGTGTAGTATTACCTACTGCACGTAATCTGCAACAGTAAAGTAAAGGTTAAAGGATTTTGTGGTTTTGTGTTTTTGTGTTGCAGCTGTTTGTTTTGGTTTTGTTTTTTTTTTTTTTAAATGGGCAATGAGAATGGACTTTCTTGAAAGCAATTCTTTGGCGTTTTTCAGGTGGTAGGAAGTAAGGTGGGCCTCTGGTATTATAGCCCAAGGGAGTTTCTGGGCAATAGCAGACGAAAAACACCTCTTCCATACATACATGTATGTAGAAGGTGCTTTGGGGTTTTTATGTGTACGTCATCTTGCTAGCTGCTCTGATGTTCCTAGGACCGATCTGCCTCCAAAATGAAGCCTGTCAGAACAATACATACAAAATTCATAGCAGTAAAAATAAACTGGTAACTCTAAAGCCTAATGACTCGTTTACTGGTTGTCCCAATTCATGCTGCTTTCGCATTTGTCCTTTTACATCATCTGTTGCAGTGCAGAATTACATTTCTAGTAGAAGTACTCCTTTTCACAGCTACAAGAGCTAAAACTTCAATGTCAAGGTGAGGGCACGAGCCTGTCAGTTGTTTCTGGTAGATCTAATTTGTTGTAATAGAGAAGGTCCAGCTTCTTCACGAATTTCATATAATCTTTAAAATTTTGAGGTGGTGTATTGTGTTTTACCCTCATACAGTAGCTACCGTATTTGGACTATGTGTATATATAGAATATTTTTTTTAAAATATCTGAAACTTTGTGGACTACACTCTCAGGACCTGTATGAAAATAAAATTTGCAGTCTCCTAAAGTTAATTCTAAAGCACTTTCTGTACCTGGATCATATGGAGTATGGATTAGACTTGGTGATCTTACAGGTCATTTTCAACCTAAACAATTCTATCATTCTACGTGATGTTTGCAGAATAAAAAGGAAATTTTCTGATCTGGCGTGGAGTGGAACTTTGCTCCCCTTCCTCTTGCCCCTCCTGAACTGCCAACAGATTTATTGTCTGGGCTACTTACAGCTTTGCCAAAACAACGTAGTTGGAAAAAATAGATGCAGAGTTGGTTGTTGCTGGTTTTGGGGGTTTTGTTGGTGGATTGTTTTGTTTTTTTTTAAATTGAGCCTTGTGAATAGGAAATAAGTGTGTCAAAATTTTATTGACTGCTGTTGCTGTCACTGGTATCTGCACCAGTAGGTATTTGTAGCATAGGAGGAGTCAGGCCCCAGATACCCCGTCTGCCAGCAGTTCCTTTGGCTGCTGTTGTGCGAGGTCGTCTTGGATATGGTGCAGCCATGTAATCCTGAGTCAGACTGCTGTGGAAAGAGCTCTCAGAAGTGTTCTTGGGGTTCCCCTTTCACTCCGAGGTTGTCTTTAAGCCCAGGCCCTTGGCCTTTGCTGTTGCCTCTGCTAGGTTGCAGCGGTGTGGTTGTCCAGCCACGTACCTCACTGATCTGGATCCCGATGTGTGGACTACCTGGCTAGGTGTGCCCCATCATTGCGGACTTGTTCAGCAACCACTGGAGTGTTGGCTGACCCTGATCACTGTCAGTACACCTGCTCTCCTTTCCTCACTCAGATACTGTGAGACTGTGCCCTTTGTCGCAACCTCAGACCATTGGCAGTTGTTCAAGAATAGTGTGTAGAATCCAGAAGATGACTTTGGACCCATTGCTGGAAAGCACCAGAGGAGCCTAATCCACAGTGAATGCAAGTGGCGTGGAGCCATTCCTGTATGCTCTTTGCTTTTGCTGAAAGCACTGGCTCAGAGTGTTTGACCTGTTGGGGTAGTGAGCCCTTGGTCATTCCACCCACAACAGGCTTTCCAGGAGATCCAAGATCTTTCTAGAGTACAAAGATAGTGTATAATGCTCAACTGAGCTGCTTGTCGCTGGTTATCATGGTGAACTGAAAACTTCCCTTGTAAAATTTCAAGAAAATGACAGTTTCAGTTTGTGCAGCCGTTATGGCCATGGAACAGCCACTGTGGTTTGTGATCCTGGATAGAAACTTGGAATTTGTAGCTGGCCATAAAACAAATGGTGTCATTGAAGCAACTGGTCATGGGGTGTCTGCTTGGAGAGCTCCTCTAGGATCTTCATGCATAGACAGGTCACTAGCTGTGCAGATGATGTTAGGACGGCACAGAGAAGAGCATTATTTTAAGTGCTGGGAATTTAATATTTCTTTCGACAAGGAGGGAAGCAGAGCTGGATGGTGTTTTCAAGATCATTTTTCTCCTTTTGAAGCCCTTCTGGCAGCTGAACCCCTAGGGCGATGGAAGTGCACTCAAGGCCCTGACAGGAGGATCAACATACATGAGATGAGGCCTGAGGGAAGGAACCAGGGACCTTTTGATTTCCAGCTCAGCACTTCAAGAAAAGAAAGCAGCTGTAAAAACATAATGAATTAGGACAAACAGCAAATATTTGTCACTAGACTTCAGAGTCACCAGTACATATTTACTGTTGTAATTTGTCTTGCTGAAAACTGTAGCTGTAGTGCAGAATGCGATGGCAGGTAGAAAAGAGTTGTAATTCATTCTGTAGGGAGATTATAAATGTTTATTCATTGCGGGCGGGGGGCAGGCATTTTGTTAGCCATAGAGTTCAGTGCTGTTAAGAAAAATCTCATAATGCTGTTTTATCAGTACGTGCAAGTAGCCCAAATGCCAGTGTTTTTATGAACTCAAGACAGGTATTTGAACAAAGTATGGGTAAAACTCTGCTCTGATGTGCAGAATTGGCAGAATACAGAAGTTACTTTAGTGGCTTAGTTGCTGACTGCCTGGGACAGGTGATGTCTGTTCATGCTTTTCAAAAATTATTTTTGAGGTGTTTTGCAAGACATACTGAAAGTTGTGTGGGAAGGAGAGTGAGAACACCCTGATACTAACTCAAACTGATGCTTCCTGTAGGCTATAACCAATCTGTAGTATCTCTTTGTCCATCCTTCTCCTCTGCCTTCCAGAGCAGATTTTTTTTTTTTAGCAGATTCAACTTTGTTGTTACTTAAGTTATTTTAGATTTTGTGAAAGATGCTTTGACTTTTTTCAGAAAAGGTGTAAGTGATGTTAACTCGTCCGTTCTTTCCAAGTGCTTCTTGTATGTATTAATCCTTGAATTGTACAAGGGAGTTCATATTCCATCTTCACATAGTACTTTTCTACAAGGCTAAAAATGTTAGTGGCAATGTTTTTGTGAGGTAAACATATGAGTATTTAGATAGAAATTTGCATGCTTGTCAAAGCACGGTGAAAGATGATTGTTACGTTGGTTTAGGAACTAACATTGCATCAAGCACCTGTTGGTGTTTTTTTCCCTGAGCTTGGGCCACCTTTGATCTGAGGCTGAAAGATTACCTGATCACCATGGGCTACTCAGGTTCTTAAAGCAACCAAGTGCTAGCTAGCTATTGCAAGGTGCATTTCCACTTACTTTGTATTTTCATCTTTGGCGATGAAATGTCAAGTTCCTTTTGTCAGTGTGTAAACATAGGCAACAACTCCTAAGTGAGCTGCATAGTGCATTTAAACCTGAAGTATGCAATTTATTTAAAGGGGAAAAGCTTGTTACTTCCATTTTAGAAAGAACGCAGCAAGTGTTTCGTGTTTTGGTTTTTTAAAATGATTAACCTGAAGATATTTTTATCTAATCATACTTGCTAAAACTTATGAAGGCTTTTGCTTTGCAAAATTGTTTCTGAGCTAAAAAAAAATAATATTTTTTCCATTTTGTAATTAAATGGGAAGCAGAGGCCAAAGCTCACACTTCAGAAGTAATACAGACTAAATTCAGCATGAAGAGCAGTAGCCATTAATCTCATGATGTCAGAAACGAGGCCGAAAGAACTGGGTTTGATTGGCCTGAGGAAGGGAAGGCTGAGGGGAGATCTTGTCTTCCACTGCTGGGAGGATATAGAGGGTCCTCTCAGAGGTTGTCCCGTGATTGAGTGAGAGGTAACCCGTGTGAGTTGCAACACGAGAATGCAATTGTATATGAGGAGAAAAAATTTTCACAGTAAAAGTCGTTAAATATTGGAATAAGATTCCAAAAGGGGATGTGAAATCTCCGTGCTTGAAGGTACTTAAAACATGACCAAACAATGCCCTGAGCAGCCAGGTTTATCTAGCTCATCCTGCTTTGAGTGGGGGATTAGATTAGCTGAAATGAGACAGTCCCTTCTGGTGAATGTTATTCTATCATTCTGTCATTCTTTGTTGCATACGGGACCAAACTATGACTGGCCTTACTGTCACTTAGAAATTGTATAGTATTAATTTTAATGTACTTTTTAAATCAGAAGAACAATATTCTTACTGTAAACTATCTTTTTTTTTTCCCCTTTGGTTACTAAGGCAAACTTTTTAATACACTTGGTGCCAGCATGCATATTAGCAGTACTTCTACCTCTGTGATAACTCTTAGTTTTTGATGTTACAGTGTTTTAAATGACCCTTACCATGTTTTTCCAAAGTGTTAGATTCTAATGTGACTGGAACCACATGCAGTATAAAAATACTGACGCACTAAAAAGATGTTTTGTTTGCCTCTTAATCTTCTATTAGGAGCTCAGCAGTAGTGGAAGAAATTGTGGCAGGTATCAGTATCGTGAGATTTTTCTGCAGCTCCTTT
The DNA here is from genome assembly GCF_000703405.1 of Apaloderma vittatum. NCBI lineage: Eukaryota > Metazoa > Chordata > Aves > Trogoniformes > Trogonidae > Apaloderma > Apaloderma vittatum. The sequence goes on from NW_009721254.1 coordinate 33,815, forward strand.
TAACAAGCTTTAAACTGAAAATGAATACAGCATTAACAAACTGTGACCTTGCTATTCATCTTCTGTGGTGTTTATGAAAATGTTGAAACAGTTTAATTTCTACCACAGGTCCTAACAACGTATTTCTGGTAAACATCCAGTATTATAAAACCATTGTGTTAAAAACTCTAAAAATCCAGGGATCCTTGTCATTTATGAGCTTTCTAATACTTTCCAAGAACTTGATAAATTTCAAGCACAATTCTTTTGCATGTACTCACTTTGCCTTTTTTGGAGATATTAATAGTCTGAAACTGGCCTATGCCAATTGTGAAAGCATACCTAACAGTCTCAAAGTCACCTTTCGTGCTACTGGTTTTTTTGCTGTTAGTGTATACAGCAGTGGAAAATTAATCTGTTTTATTCCTTATGCACGTTCTGCGTAATGGTAGTATTGACCTTCACATGTGTCTTGCATTTTCTGCATAAGCAGGTATTTTTAAGGATGATGAATTTAACTGATCTGAGTTTACTTAAATATTAATTTCCTTTAATCCTTCAACACATTTAAATTCAGTAAACATTTAAGGTACAATGAGTCTTTGTGAGAAGTGAGTAAAATCTTACTGGAAAGAAAGATACGTTAAGGTGCACCTTAATCATTTTCTTCAGAGATGCTTTCATCATGGGGATGAATCGTGCTAATTCTCTTTCAGTGAATTTAAATTAAAAAATTAAAGCTACTTGTAAAATTGCGGGAGTTTTCTTATTTTCATGGAAACACTCTCACTCTCAAAACTTTCACCCCGCTAATCCAGTAAATGGGGTTTCCCATGGCCAATACACATCATCTTGCCTGCTTGCAGGTCATAGTTGTTGTTGATTTTGGAACAAATCAATAAACCCCAGCTGAGATGTAAAGGAGATAAAAATACTTGCTCTTCCCTTTTATTCCATACGAACCAATCGTAATTTGATAATCCAAAGGGGTGAGAAGGAGCCGCGTGTCTGGGGTGTTACCTGTGCATCCCTCGCAAGCCACCCAGACTCTGTTGCTACTCAGCCTCGCTCGTGGAGTTCATAGTCACACCTCTTGCCAGACGTTTCCAGTATCCTCACAGCAAGTTCTCGGTCACTGCTGCTGAGAACACACTGCTTGAAGTGTTGCTTCAGAAGGGAGGGACAAGACCATCCTCCTCGAGAACAAGCAGCAGTTCTATTCTTAATGAACCTAGGCCTCTCCTATCTGTAGGACTGTGAAATGTTTACTTAAGAGTTTCATTTCGTCAGTTGGTATTGGATACCATCATCGGAATTGTCGAGGACTGGTAGTAGTTGTACAGGTGACTCTGTTACTGCGGTGCCTCTTGCACAGTTTCGCTAGATTTTTTCAAAGGGCATCAAGACAAGCCCACAGCCCTTAGCTGGACATCGGCTGATGGGGTTTTGCTCGTGTGTAGGGAGGGAACTTGTGTGGATTGTTTTAATACTTGACCAAGAGCAGATTGAAGAGAGGTTACATAGTTAGTGCTCCTGCTACATGTTAACCTGATGATGTGCTTACGAACTCTTCACTTAACTGCGAATCGCTTTGTGTCAGAGGGTGTGTTTGTTAGTGCTTGTGCTCTGTCATTCCTCTTAATTCACTTTGCGTTGTTTTTGCCTTTATATAGATCTTTTGCCCATATGAAGAGTGTAAGTTCTGCTCTTGGAAACAATGAGGATGTTAAGGGTTCCTACTGCACTTAAAATCTCTAAGGGTATGACTGTAAAGTATCTCTGGAGGGGATTTTTTGTTGAGCTGAAAATCCCGTGAAATTATAGGAAGGTAGTCAGCTGGAATTTTTAAGTGACGTTTACTGACTCATGGTGTAATTTGCACAGGAAGTGAAATCATGTCAACCTAAATGCATATTTTCCACAATTTTTATTTGTACATCAAAAATCTTCTGTTTTGTGATTGTTGCTGTTAAATACATTTTAAGATTAGAATTTAATGCCATCTGTTTCTGAAGAAAATTTTTATTTCCATTACCATTCAAAGCTTTTAATAATCACGCTTCTGTAGAGTCAACTAATTCTCTCCAGGTGCCATCATACGCTGTTAGCTAATAAAACTGCATCATAAACCACACAGCTTAAGGGAGCATGAGCAATATTTAATAGATACAGGAATATTTACATCATATACAAACACTACTGTCTCCACTCTACTGATGGAGATGGCTTTTATGTTCTAACCTTTATGCCAGAGGTAAGCACCCGGTGCCAGAGGAAGGACGGTCTGGTCAGCTTGACAGAGCCAATGCTGGGCTTCTGCCTGCACGCTCGTGTTTAGATGACAAAACCAAGTTAAATGATGCTCTGACTGCATGATATTTTAAAGCCACATCTGCACCTCTTAGTTCCACTTCATGCACATGCCAAATCATGCAGTGCCATTTCTCCTGTAACTTGCCATTTAGGTTTTCTTTTTTCAAATGCAGTTAAAATTAGGGGAGGGGGCCTGACTGTATTGTTACTGGTAGTGGAGGTGAGAGTTTTATGCTGTTTTTCATAATAACTCTTGTTACTGATAACAGTCTTGATTGTATGAAGTAAATATTTGCTTTTTAAGTTACACAGAGCAAGAATGATATACGAAATGTAAAACATGTAAAAGCAAAGTAAAAATTTACTCATTTGGGACTTTCCTAGTTGTTTGTAGCAGTCTACTAAATTGAAACACTTTCTTATTTTGAGGAGTTTTATGGAGGTTTTTAATTTGCATTTTTTGATTAAAGCTACCAGCTATGTGACTTCACACAGTCTCTAGAATCGAATTCTTGTATTGCTTTAGTATTTAAAGTGAAAACATAGCAGTGTGAGTGGTGTTTCAAAGGAGTTCATTCAAGCCGTGTTGGAAGGAAAACTTGAACAAAATTGATCAAAGCTTGAAATCCCTGAAATAGTAAGGACAAAGTCTGTTGTCTGTCCTTTGAGTGTGTTAAGTTTTTCTTCAGAAATATTTTCCAAACAAATTGTAACTAGTATCAACACTAAAATCTTTCTTCTAAACTATTGCCAGAATATTTTTATATCTTTTGCTCCTATTACGTCTAATCTTTCGTATATTGACGCATAGGAATTTTTTGAGGTCTGTCTGTTAAAGTTGCGTGCTGTAATAACTTCTGTGTTGTTCTTATCCCACTAGGAAATAAAGATCTTATTTAAATCAGAATAAACACATCGTTGGTAAAGTAAAATTTTGAGCGTGTGCTTCACAGTGTAACTTTTCCCACTCCCTCTTACTGCGAACTCAGTATTCATTAATGTAGCTTAAGGGATAGAGAATCCTAAAGCTTATATTTAAATGGAAGAAATTAAAATAAATTACTTTCATTGCACATTCAAATTTTCTGTTTAAAAAGGAAATTGTAAATAAAATGATTAATGTTTTGTGAAACGTGCTGAGAGTGAGTTGTCTAAACAGATCCAGGGTTTCTGGTTATGTAGTAGTTGGTCAGTCTTGGATTCATCACTAACAAAGCCAAGCAGTTTGTACCCTGTGAATTTACAGTTGGTTGGAGGCCCCAGTTTAAGTGCATTACGTAAGGAAATTCTCCACCCTTTTGGCTGTGTGAGAGGGATGGATATTTGGTGCAAATTATCAGCATTCTGGCAGCTGGCAACACGCTCTTTTAGGGACACTGTTGCTAATAGGTACAGTTTCTGTTCTTACTGGAATTCCTTTGTGAGACTGAAGATTAGTTTGACCAGAGACTGAAGACGTCTGTTTGAAGGAAATGTGCATGTTTTCAGGCAAGTGTGGTATGAGGAAAATAATTTTGGATTGTGCAGGAATGATTTTTGAGATAAATGGAAAAATTTTGAGCACTTCATTCTTGACAGAACGTGCACATATATATTTAATCTTAAAATACAATTATATTGAAAGTGCATATTTTAGTAAATTTTGAAGTGGGCTTTCTACTATATTTGAGTCAAAACCTTCCTTGCTGAAAGTTAACAATTGAAGTAATTGTTGTTAACATTTTATGTGGCCAGCACTGGCTGCTAAGGAAATTACTGACCTAGCTCCAAAATCACTTTTTTTCTCCCAAAATATTGTTGCCATTGTGCTTGAGCATTTCTTTAACCTGTGTCACATCACACAAGGTGCCTTGATTTCACAGGTGTATGTGGGTCTAAGGAAGTGTTGCTTATGCCAAAAATGAGAAGAACTATGCACTGAATTAGAAAGGGAGTACAAAAAGAAACCAACAACCAAACCCCTTCCCCCACCAAAATAAACAAAACACCCCACAAACAAGCGAATAAATAAAAGCAAAAAAAATCAACCAAAAGAAGACCCCTACACACAGAGGGTAGATAGGACTTAGTGTCTTTTAAAGTTTATTTTTAAATTGCTGGGTTGATTTTAATTGTTGAACAGCAATTCAGGACCTTAGTTTCCATCTCAGCTCAGTTACTTGCATTGTTAAAGCTCTTCCTATGAATAGGCTTTTCAAGAGACTTACCCTATTCCCCATCCTGTTTCTAATTTTGGCAAGAGTGGAGGATTTAGAAATCTGATTCAGTGGTGTCATTCAAGGAAAGGTTGTGGAAGTTTCTGTTAATTTAAAAATAAATGTTAGCTTCAGACAAGCTGGAAAGCGCAAGAGTTCTTACATGGGGGCTGGGCATTTGGTTTAGTTGCATTAGGACGTGAAACACTTAAGTTTGACTGTAGAAAATCATGGGGGGCTTTTTTCTTAATGCTTTCTGATCTATTGTGCCATCTCTTTCTAAGCCAACACATGACCTGGCATTCTTCACTGATTCTTGTGGTATCTGTTAATAATTATTTTAAATGTCATCATTAAATTCTCCTGTTTTGTCATTCAGAAGCATCTGATAAAAAAACAAGCAGCAACCCCCAGAATTTAGCATGTATGTGGTGAGTGAGGAGAGGAAGAAGCAGGCTGCTAACATTTTGGCAGTCGATTTTCCTTTACATACGTCTGTTGTAGATGTGTAACAGGTAACATTGGCAAGTTACTGGGACTCACAAATGGTATCTGACTGGAATTACGAGGTTGATGTGTGGAGTTGGGGTGTCTTTCAGGAATCGACACTTCTGCTTACAACAGACATCGAGGCCTCATTAGCTGATACTTATTTTGACCAACTGCCCAAAGTAGCAGTTTATTCAGTGGTTCACAGGTTTCTTCAGTTCGCTTAATATGAATCTTCTGAGTTACACCACGCACGTGAATTATGTTCCGTGATGTAACTGAAGTCTGGTCTCATTTTTTCAGAGGTTCACTTATGTATATTTTAAAACAATTTTAAAAGTTTTCAAATGCAACTGGAGATGTTACATAATAAATTTGTGGGGTTTTTTTACTATGAGAATTAATTAAAGTACACTGTAATGGCTGTGAAATTGAGGATTTGTCTCTTAGGTTTCTAATATGTGCTGTGTTTAAAAATTAGCTTTGCTGTCATATTAACTGTATGTATTCCAAAAGCTCTACTGAGACTCCTTTAATTGTTTCATTTCTATATTCCCTTGTTAAGACAGTTTTTTATTTCATTGTCTATTTGATGATCCTCCCTGTCACTTTTCTCCCTAATTTTCAGGTGGAATTTTGCTCAAGCCCATTTCAGTTTGTTTCACTTGTCATTTCCTGTATAAGCATTCCTGTTTTACACTTTATGGTACATTGCCTTTAAAGTATTTCTACAGTTATTGCTTTTACTCTTTGCCTTTTATTTTGAAATGTTTTAATATAGTAAAAATCCTTATTTCTCTTAATTATTACAAATTATTATCGAAGTGTTTTGAGTTTTGTTTTTAATTTCATATGGCTTCTGTGAAAATAGTTGACTTCTGAAAAAACTCTGTAAAACCAGAAGCTTAGGTGCAGGTTGGTGTAGGTCCATTTTTGAAAAATCATTAAATAGTTAGGTGCACTGATTGTTCACTGTGGATCTACTTTTACCATCATTAGAATTACGAGGTACACCTGGAAAAGATGTTATTGGAGGTAATTTCAGTTCCTGAGCTTGTTCAGTATGTAAAAATAGTGCCAAACAGTATAAAGTGACAGCAGGGTTATTTTCTACTTAGTTACCAGTCAGTCCTTAAAATTTCCCCTTATAAATCCTTGACAGTTAAATGTCATTATTTAGTTTCTCTGTCCTCAAAACCACAGTGTAATCTCACAGTTAGGAGGTAGCTGCCACCAGCAATAGCCTTCAGTGCTGCGTTCCCCAAGGGCTGCAGCTCTCAGAGGGGTTAGTGTTGGGAAGCACCTGGTTGGAGCTTCAGCCCAGGACTGACAGAACATGTGCTGCTCCTTCCTTTCAAGCTCTCTTGAGGTATGAGGGGTTTTTGGGTGGTGGCTTTTCTTTTTCTGTTGGGATTGCTGTTTAATTAGACTGATAATGGCTCATTTGACTCTTAACACCCCTCCTCTTTTTTTTTTTCTCCTATGAAATGGAAGAATATATTTATTTTGAAGTCTCATAATTTGTGAAAAGCCAGTGTTTTGAATGAAAATGTAAGCCAAGAGATTTCTTTATATAGAAACAAGTGTTATGTACCTTTCTACGTAATGAACTCCAGCACCTTGCTCCTGCCTCCCTCTTCCTCATTTCTGTATTGTGATTAACACTAGTTTCGTGGATAAGCTGTCAGTCTTCCAGGTGCATTACCAAATGTGAAACAGCAGGAGTTGCGAGCAGTGTAGTTTCTCCAAATACGGGGAAATTAAAAGCAACTTTTATTTCCAATTACAAATTTCCGTTACCTGAAGAACAGCCAAAGGTTCTACTGGCAGCAGCTCAATTCCTTGAAAGCAAAGGAGTGGACAGAGCCCGTAATTGCAGCCGGTCCTCACTTGCCCCCTCTCCCGAGTGCCTGGACTGCCAGTGCGCGGAG